>NC_067478.1:27874304-28174304 GCF_947179515.1 Apodemus sylvaticus
GAAGAAAGCAAAGATAATCTTTAACAAATGATGTTTGTGAACAAATATATTATACAACCTAAATCTGTAAAATTATGCAGATTAATTTAAATTAGATCACTGACTTAATGTAAAAGATGATAAAACCATATAATATTTGAAAGAAAATATTAGCAATCTCGACTAGATCTAAAAGAGAGAACTAAAGTTTACTGATCCAAACAATAACCCTCAGGATTTCTCACAGAAACACTAATGCCAGTGGACGCAAAGATGCGTAATGATAGCGGCTTTATTAATATCATTCAGTAAAGAGCACACTAGGGGATGTATGCAGCATTAGGGGAAAGGAGAGTGGACAAATACTGGTTTTCTAGAATCAAAATCCTATGAGTGAAATTTGGCATGTAATAACCTGAAAAAACAACTCTGATCCAATTTCTTTGAACGAAATTTAGTTTTACTTACACACAAGTAAAAAAGATGACAAGATTTATATGAAGTAAATTTAAAAAGAAAGAAAGGCCTGTCTAACAATTCATTGATTAAGAGACTATGAACTTAAATAAAGTGGCTAAAATTATTCTTTTTTTTATTCGATAGATTTTTTTATTTACATTTCAAATGATTTCTCATTTTCTGGCCCCCCACTCCTCCAAAGTCCCATAAGCCCCATTCCCTCCCCCTGTTCTCCCATCCACCCCTTCCCACTTCCCTGTTCTGGTTTTGCCCTATACTGCTACACTGAGTCTTTCCAGAACCAGGGGCCACTCCTCCGTTCTTCTTGTACCTCATTTGATGTGTGGATTATGTTTTGGGTATTCCAATTTTCTGGGATAATATCCACTTATTAGTGAGTGCATACCATGATTGATCTTTTGAGACTGGGTTACCTCACTTAGTATGATGTTCTCCAGCTCTATCCATTTGTCTAAGAATTTCATGAATTTATTGTTTCTAATGACTGACTAGTACTCCATTGTGTATATATACCACATTTTTTGCATCCATTCTTCTGTTGAGAGATACCTGGGTTCTTTCCAGCTTCTGGCTATTATAAATAGGGCTGTTCAGCACTCTGGGAGGCAGAGGCAGGTGGATTTCTGAGTTCGAGGCCAGCCTGGTCTACCAAGTGAGTTCCAGGACAGCCAGGGGTATACAGAGAAACCCTGTCTTGGAAAAAAAAAATCCAAAAAACAAACAAATAGGGCTGTTATGAACATAGTGGAGCATGTATCCTTATTACATACTGGGGAATCCTCTGGGTATATGCCCAGGAGTGGTATAGCAGGGTCCTCCGGAAGTGACGTGCCCAGTTTTCTGAGGAACCGCCAGACTGATTTCCAGAGTGGTTGTACCAATTTGCAACCCCATCAGCAGTAGAGGAGTGTTCCTCTTTCTCCACATCCTCACCAACACCTGCTGTCTCCTGAATTTTAATCTTAGCCATTCTGACTGGTGAAATCACCAGGTGATTTCTCAGATTTCAAGGTGAAATCTCAGGGTTGTTTTGATTTGCATTTCCCTAATGACTAATGAAGTTGAGCATTTTTTAAGATGCTTCTCAGCCATCCAAAGTTCTTCAGGTGAAAATTCTTTGTTTAGCTCTGTACTCCATTTTTAATAGGGTCATTTGTTTTTCTGGGGTCTAACTTCTTGAGTTCTTTGTATATATTGGATACTAGCCCTCTATCTGATGTAGGGTTGGTGAAGATCTTTTCCCAATTTGTTGGTTGCCAATTTGTCCTTTTGATGGTGTCCTTTGCCTTACAGAAACTTTGCAATTTTATGAGGTCCCATTTGTCTATTCTTGATCTTAGAGCATACACTATTGGTGTTCTGTTCAGGAACTTTCCGCCTGTACTGATGTCCTCAAGGGTCTTCCCCAGTTTCTTTTCTATTAGCTTCAGAGTGTCTGGCTTTATGTGGAGGTCCTTGATCCATTTGGAGTTGAGCTTAGTACAAGGAGATAAGGATGGATCAATTCACATTCTTCTGCATGCTGACCTCCTGTTAAACCAGCACCATTTGTTGAAAAGGCTGTCTTTTTTCCACTGGATGTTTTCAGCTCCTTTGCCGAGGATCAAGTGGCCATAGGTGTGTGGGTTCATTTCTGGATCTTCAATCCTGTTCCATTGATCCGCCTGCCTGTCACCATACCAATACCATGCAGTTTTTAATCACTATTGCTCTGTAGTATTGCTTGAGGTCAGGGATACTGATTCCCCCAGAATTTCTTTTGTTGTTGAGAACAATTTTAGCTATCCTGGGTTTTTTGTTATTCCAGATGAATTTGAGAATTGCTCTTTCTAACTCTATGAAGAACTGAGTTGGGATTTTGATGGGTATTGTGTTGAATCTGTATATTGCTTTTGGCAAAATGGCCATTTTAACTATATTAATCCTGCCGATCCATGAGCATGGGAGATTTTTCCATTTTTTGAGGTCTTCTTCCATTTCCTCCTTCAGAGTCTTGAAGTTCTTGTCATACAGATCTTTCACATGTTTGGTAAGAGTGACCCCAGGGTACTTTATACTGTTTATGGCTATTGTGAAGGGGGTCATTTCCCTAATTTCTTTCTCAGCCTGTTTATCCTTTGAGTATAGGAAGGCTACTGATTTGCTTGAGTTGATTTTATAACCTGCCACTTTGCTGAAGTTGTTTATCAGCTGTAGGAGTTCTCTAGTGGAGTTTTTTGGGTCACTTAGGTAGACTATCATGTCATCTGCAAATAATGATAGTTTGACTTCTTCCTTTCCAATTTGTATCCCTTTGACCTCCTTATGTTGTCGAATTGCCCGAGCCAGTACCTCAAGTACAATATTGAAAAGATAAGGAGAAAGGGGGCAGCCCTGTCTAGTCCCTGATTTTAGTGGGATTGCTTCCCACTAAAATAAGACAGAGGGGACTTGAGAGAAGGTTCAGTATTTAAGATGGCTGTTCTTCCAGAGGACAGAGGTTTGATTTTGAGCATTCACATGACAGCTGAGAACTATTTAAAACTCCAGTCCTACACCCTCTTTTGGTTTTCACAGAGAACAGTTACACACATGACACAAAGATATATCTGCAGGCGAAACACCCATATACGTACATAAAATGAAGGAATCAAAACAAAAGAAAACAACAAAAGAAACCAAATAAAGCAAACAAACCACAAGGCAATATAGTGTGTTCCAGAGAAGCCAGAGCCACAAAGCAAAATTCTGACTCATTGCTTTGTTTTAAAAATTAATGTACTACCTATTTTAGTAGGTAGAAGCACCTTAGTGCACAGGTCAGACAAGACACAGAATCTATGGTAGAAGGAGATAACGAACTACCAAATGTTGTCCCCTGACTTCCACTGCACTCCCTCACACACACCTCTACTCATTCATTACACACACATACACACACACACACATACACACACACACTAAATCAGTGTATTATTGAAATAGAATCTGGAAAGAATATGGAAAATGAACAGCTATATATATTACTAATTCTTTTGTTTTGTTTTGTTTTGTTTTTTGAGACAGGGTTTTCTCTGTGTAACCCTGGCTGTCCTGGAACTAACTCTGTAGACCAGGTTGGCCTCGAACTCAGAAATCCGCCTGCCTCTGCCTCCCAAGTGCTGGGATTAAAGGCATGCGCCACCATCAGCCGCCATGGCTCATGTTACTGATTCTTATCAGTAAGAGAAATACACTTGCTAAATAACAAACACAATGGTTATTGCTCTGAAAAGAATTAGGTTATAAAACTTACAAACTATTAAGAAGAAAAGAAACTAACACAATATAATGTATCTAATATGCCAAAGCAATGCATAAAATAAACTGTCAACAGTGGTTAACATTCAAGTGGCGTGAGTATAATTCTGGACCACAGTGTACATGTTCTTATAATAATTTTATCATTCAAAATAAATGAGTTACGAAAGAGCAAAACAAATATAACAAGAACCATGACTGTATCTTACTTAGTTTCACCATCTGATACTGCCACAACTCTAGCTTCTTCAAGATGAGGCCAGTTAACAAAGACTGACTTTCCCAGCACTGTCGAAGCTATGTTCTCTATACTCTAAAAAGCAAAAGCAGAAAAGTTCATTCATGGTTTAAGTCCAAGAGACAACTTTTCAGAGGCAAATTCTGCAGTTCCATTTAGTTCAAATTGTAAAATGAATGAAATGGATTAGTGATCACAAAATTCCCTTAACTACGAAAAATCTGAATTTACTTGTTAGATTCATATTTATCTTTCTTTCTTCTCTGATAAGAAAGAAGACTGAAAAGAATAGAAGTTATATCTCTTTAGATTCATTTTGGTTGATACTTAAGGCAGCATCTAAGAAATATAAGAAAAAGAAGTTTCTCCTATCACTGTGTAGCATGTTATCAAAAAAGGAACATTAGATTTGAAGTTAGGGGGCACAGCTCCAAATTTTGGTTTTATTCCTTTCAGAAAAATTGATCAAATTATGTTTTCCTTTATGCACAAGATAGATAATGTCTTCCCTGTACTGCTGAAGGTAAAGAAAAATAATAAACAATAATAGTGTAAAATCCTTCAAAATATTCTATATTAAGTAAAATCTTAAGTAAAAATTTCAGCATTAAAAAGAAACTAAAGTTTAAACAAATCTTATTTATCTTTAAAATTACATTTAAGTTTTTTTGTTTGTTTGGTTGCTGTTTGTTTTGAAACAAGAAAGGTCGCAGGAAGCCTAGGATGGCCTAGAACCTGCTATGTCCCAAGGATTATGCTGAATTCTCTGCTTGCACTTTTGAAGTGCTGGGATTATAGATGTGCCCCTTTAGCATGTCCAGTTTAGTATGGCTCTGTGCATCCCAAGAAGGCACTCTATCAACAGAGTTACATTCCCAGCTAAGTTGGTAAATGGAGTTCTTAGCATTCACATAGCCTAGAGTTCAGTCCTCACTACTACAGAATAGGGCACAGTGGTTTTTTTTTTTTTTTTTTTTTTTTTTTTTTTTTTTTTTTCTGAGACAGGGTTTCTCTGTGTAGCCCTGGCTGTCCTGGAACTCACTCTGTAGCCCAGGCTGGCATCAAACTCAGAAACCCACCTACCTCTGTCTCCCAAGTGCTGGGATCACAGGCGTGCGCCACCACGCCTGGCCTGGAGTTTGCTTTTTATTCTAAATTTGGGAAACAGAGGCAAGAGGATCAGGACTTCAAGGTCATCCTCAGTTATTTAGGGAATTTGAGGTTAGCCTGAGATACATTAGATTCTGTCTCAAAACAGAAACAAAAAAAATTTTTTTTCTTTTTTTTCCTTTTTGAAAATTTTTACTAGATATTTTCTTTATTTACATTTCAAATGTGAAACAAAACTTTTTAAGTGATAAGAGATGATTATTTTTATATTCCGTTCAATAATCAGATTTTTACTAAAGTGAACATCTAAAACTACAGAAAAGCAATGCTGTCAAAGAAAGTAAGTTTCAATATTAGAGCTAAGTTCCCTCAATTATTCTTTCCTTTGTCTATATGCATTTTTTTATCTCAGCTCCCTATTTTTAGTTAAGTTTTCAATAACAGCACCTTTCCCTCCCAGATTAATTCTTTCTGAAGCTCTAAGTGAAGTTCGCCATTATGTCATGTGTGGTCTTGCTATTGCATGACTCCTTTCCCATTGCAAAGGCATGAAGCATCCCAGGAGCTCTACTTTCTCCTGTGGATATCTTTCTGGGTCATCTTCCTATTCTTTGCCTACGGCTATGCTTTCATCTCCCTTTGTACTAATAAAAATAATTTTTTTTTAAAAAAAGTCTCTCTTTGTCTTTTTTTTGAGATAGGGTTTTGATATGTAGCTTTGGATGGCTGGAAACTATACAGATAAGGCTGGCCTTAGACTCACAGAGATCCACCTGCCTCTGCCTCTGCTTCTGGGGGGGGGGCGGGATTAAGACATGTAGTAGCTAAGAAAGTCTATTTTTATTTTATGTATACATATGACTGGAGTGAGGTGCTTACTCATGGTGGCCCGAGTGGGCAGCAGATCCCAGGAGCTGGGTTATAGATCCTGAGATGGGTGCTGGGGACAGCGTTCTGGGCTTCCACAACAACAGCACACTCTAAACTCCTGGCCTTCTCTCCAGCTACAATCACAGCTTTCTTAGTCAAGGACTTAATGCCTGCCTGCCGCCTTTATTTCTTATGCATCCACTCTTCTATCTCCTGTCTCTAAGAACTGAACTTCTGCATTTACCAATGCACTGCAATGAAATTCAGACAGTCTTTCAGTTCTTACTTTCCATCAAGGTTTTGCAACATAAAGTTTGGCCCCAAGCCTTTGTGATACCACTTAACTTGGAAATCATTCTTTGTAATTTCTGTGTCCTCAAGGTCACTCTAACTGGCCCCTTGGCAGTCTTTATTATTTGGGTATTTCATTTTTTCCCCTTTCATTTTATTTAAAAAAGAAAAAAAAATTATTTAAGCTGGAGAAATGGCTCAGAGGTTGAGTACAGGATGCTCTTTCAGAGGTCCTGAGTTCAATTCCCAGCACTCAATCACATGTGGCTCACAACTATCTATACTGTGATCTGGTGCCCTCTTCTGGCCTGCAGGTATACAAGTAAGGGGAACACTGTACACATAATAAATAAATAAACACATATCTTTTAAAAAGACTTATTATGTATCTGAGTGCTGTGCTTACATCTATGTATGCTCACACCAAGTGTGCCTAGTGCCTACAGAAGCCACAAGACAGCCTTAGATACTCTGGACCTGGACTTACAGACCATTGGAGAAGTTTGGAACCAAATCCCGGTCCTCTCCAAGAGCAACAATTCAAGTCATCTCCCCAGCCCAGGTATTTTCTTTAATGTTGAGATGGTGAACACTGAGTCTAACCTTGTTTTGGGAAATAAATTTCAAGGCCTCTGCCATCCGTCATCTGCTGGGAACTTACACTAATAACATCTGTCTCCAACCTCTAGCTTGAGGAATTTAAGTGTCTATCAGCAGCTTTTAAAACTGAGTTCCATCTTTGTGAAACACTGGTTAAGAAAGGTTACCAGGATAGCTCTAGTTAGGTATCTTAGTAACCACCTTAAGATTTGATCATGATTAATCTTCCAAACCAACAACTTTCCCATTTTAACATTTTTTTTTAAGATTTATTTATTTATTTCATATGAGTACACTGTCGTTGTCTTCAGACACACCAGAAGAGGGCATCGAATCCTCATTACATGTGGTTGTGAGCCCCCCATAAGGTTGCTGGGAATTGAACTCAGGACCTCTGGAAGAGCAGTCGGTGCTCTTAACCACTGAGCCATCTCTCCAGCCCCTATTTTAGCTTCTCTTGTCCAGCAAGCTCCTACTACTTTCTGGCTCGTTAGCCTGGACACTCAGTTACCATCGTCCCAGAGCTACTGCTGCTTCACTTAAGTCCTTATCAATTAAGGCTACAAACGCTGGACTTGTAGGTTTTACTATTCTTTTCTTCTTTTTTCAATTTACTCTAGAATATTACTATCAGATTAACCTTTATGAAGATATCAATTTCAAAATAACAGTCACAGGAGGGAAAGTATAAACTCCTTAGCCTGGTATTCAAGATCCTCTATAAAGCTGCCTCAGTTTCTGTTAAATATAAAGGTTACAACAAAAGATAACACATCACAACGATTTATTTTGAAGTTGAGACTACTTCTTTCCCTTCTGTCCTACCATCTCAGCACCTAGCTCGAGCCTCTGCTTGTCGACACGTCCCTAAGCGCCAGCCAGCACAGTCTCTCTCCTCTTCAGAGTTCATTCATGGCACTAGTTAGAAAGGCTTTCAGGACCATTTTTAAGGCTGAATCTGAGTTATGGCACATAAACAAGTTGGCAGATATAAGCAGATTTATGCATGGCAAATATTCTATAAATAAACAAACAAAGTACTTACAAGTTCATCTGGTTCTGCATTCACTGAAATTTCCAACATCAAGTTTTCACCACGACTACTCTGCTGGAATACTTGAACACCACTTTTCTTCAAAAAAAACTTTAATAAAAGAATTCAAAAATTTTAATTTTAATTCTTTATAATCACTTCACTTTTAATAAAGTGAAAAAGGTCTGAATTAAATAGCCACTGACTTTATGTTTGATGTGTTTCAAGGTAGGGAATCCACAGAAATATAATGCCTTCTGGTCAACCTTGGTTATTTTGTTCTTGTTTATGTCTACGCGCCAAGCATCTAATGATATTATTTTATACCTAGAAAATAAATCAATGTATTTAACTTAAAATTCATACATTATAAGCAATTATAGCTTTCAACTTTTTTGTTATTATTTCACAAGAATCACTGTCCCCTTAAAAGAGAGACAGTGCGGTGCACACAGCTGTAGTTCTAGTACATGAGAAGCAGAGGCAGGAGGTGCTAAGTTTAAGGCCAGTGCGAATTACAGAATGAGTTCTCAGCCAGCCTAAGAAGGATAGGGAGGCCCTATCCATAAACCACCACCAGCAGCAGCAGCAGCAGCAGCAGCCCCAACACACACACACACACACACACACACACACACACACACACACAAAGAAAATGAAAAATTATATGACAAAAACCCTAAAGTAAAGCAAACATAAACAAAGAAATGAGAGCAATCCAGCCTCTCTGTTGTTACTAGTCTAGATACTATTAGGACTGTAGATCTCTATGTTAAGGTTTTCTTATCACACTAATTTAGGATAAGATATATATACACCTTATTTTTAATAACTGAGGGGCAAGGAGATGGCTCAGGCAGTAAAATGCTTGCCTCCCAAACTCGAGGACCCAAGTTCAGTGCCCAGCGTGCACTTAAGAGGCAGGGGCAGCAGCAGGCCTCTGTAATCCCCGTGCTTGGAGCTGGGGACAGGAGGAGCCCTGTACTTGTTGGCTAGCCAGTCTAACAAAATTGGTGATTTCCAGGTTCAGTGAGAGAATCTATCTCCAAGTAAATGAATAAATACAAGCACAGAATGACTGAACAAGCTATCAACCTACACTCATACACAAAGGAAAACAAAAAGCACAACACCGATCTCTTTCATGTTCTAAAAGACTAACATTTCATAATCTATTTTATGTTTCTTTTTACTTTTACAAAAAATAAATACTACAACTGAAAATGTTCCCTCAGCTGTTATATAAACATTTTCAGGGAAGGTAAGAAAAGAGAAAAAAATGGGAATAGAATTTTAATGGAAAGAGAATGAAAAACCAGATTGAAGGAGCAAAATAGAGGTTCTTGATTTTTTTCTTGTCTATGGTTGAGTAGTTGATGGTAGTGACAGGGGGAGTTAGAGTGTAATCCTGGGACAGAGACCAGTTAGAGCGTTATGCTGGGGCCAGAGATGAGTCAGGGTGCAATGCTGGGGACAGACATGGACAATGAAAACAAAGCTACACGCTTTTAAAACAGAAATCATCTATGAAGTTCAGAGATCACTAGGAAGAAAGACTGTGACTGCAGTAGAAGGAGAGAGTCAGCACCTCTCAAGGCAGGAAATGCCGTGGGTAGAGGAGAGAGGCGCCAGTGCGGGGCTGCTCCCTCATCATTACCCTCACTCTGAGACTGCAACATGTTGTGTTGCTGGCTTTGAACTCCTGGGCTCAAACACGAGCCTTCTACCTCAGACTCCTAAGCAGCTGGGACTATAGGTTTGAACTATTATACTTAGGTTATTGGATATCAATTAACTGTCATAAAATATTAATTTTTCCCATAGATATTCAAGCCTATGTTTGTATGTGAGTTCTTTTATTGCTGGGAAAAATTACCAAATGCCATTACCTTGTACGACATCGTTCTATGGCAGGGAACTTTTCTGGCCATGGAGAGGAGTAGGTGAACTCTGTGTCTCTATCATACCAGCACATCAGGCACTCACTGTGTTGGTTTCTTTTCCTTTCTTCTTGTTTGAGGGAGTGGTTACATGTCTCCATGGCTTCCAACAATCGCTTCTGATATAAATAATGGTAAAAGATTAAAAAAAAAAAAAAACCCCAATCTTAACATACAGAAAAGTGTTTTCTCCTTTGTATACTATCTTGCTCTGAAAAAAATAAAATCTTGAGCTGCTAGGATAGCTCAGCAGGTAAGGGCATTTGCCGCCTGTCTGATGACCAGAGTTCAGTCCCCGTGACACAAATGAGGAGAGAAATAATCAACTCTCACAGGTTGTTCTGACCTCTAGTTGCGCAACACATCATGAATGAATGCATGCATACATGTGTGCGCACACACACACACATACACAGCAAGTAAAAGCAAAACAAGGTTTCAGTGTCATTCTTAGTACATATCAAGTTATGGACTAGCCTGCCTTAAAACCCCAGAGACAAAAAAAAAAAACAAACCAAAAAAAAAAAAAAACAAAAAAAACCCAAAAAACCAACAAAAGGCCCAGAGAGAAGAAACTATTGAGTAAGAAGACAAATCAGAAGCTACCAGAGTGTAATGAAACAGGATAAGAAAAAGTAAACTCATATCCAAAGACAGAAAGAACAAACTTAAAAGACAGGTCATGAATCAAAAAGAAGTGTGCCTAGCTGGGCATGTGGTGCTATGAAGAGAGAAAAGCAACTAAAACTAAGATTTCATAAAATAAAAGGAACTGATATAAAACCTAAAAGCATAGGCCCGTTCATAAACATTTCAGTTTAATTTCTTCACTGACTGACTGACCTGTGCACATATATAGGCATGCTTGCCCATGTGAGAGGTTAACACCAATGTGTCTTCCTCTGGCACTCTCCATTTGATGACTGGTTTCATTTTTGGTTTACTTATGTGCACAGGTGTTCTGCTTGGATATAAGTTCATGTGCTAGGTATGTTCCTGCTGCCTGCGGAGGCCAGGGGAAGGCACTGGAACCCCTGACACTGGATTTACAGATGTCTGTGAGTGGCCATGCGGTATTGGACTTGGACCCAGGTCTCATTGAAAAGCATTCAGTGAGCAGGGCGGTGGTGGTGCACGCCTGTAATCCTGGCACCCTAGGAGGCAGAGGCAGGCAGATTTCTGAGTTTGAGGCCAGCCTGGTCTACAGAGTGAGCTCCAGGACAGCCAGGGCTGTATAGAGAAACCCTGTCCCAAAAGAAACAAAAACAAAAAAACAAAAAACAAACCCACAAAAAAAGAAAAAAAAAAAACCAAAAAAAAAAAAAAAAAAAAAAAGAAAGAAAAGCACTCAGTGCTCTTAATTGCTAAGCCATCTCTCTAGTCCCATTATTTTTTAAAATTAAACTATTATGTGTGCACACATGTATATAGATGCATATATGCTATGGCACATGTGTGGGGAGTCAGATGAAAGAAAAGTTAAGAAAGAATCCATGATTCAACATAGATAACCAGTAAACCTTTAACCCTACCAGAGGAGAAAAAGAGAACAAAATCTGCTCCAACCAACCTGGATTTTATTAAACAAACAAACCACCACAACCACCATCAAAAATACTAAGAAAACTATAGAAATTATCAAACCTGTTTTCAGTAATAACCTTAAATATAAATGAAGAAGAAGAAGAGGAGGAAGAGGAAGAAGAGGAAGAGGAGGAGGAGTACAAGGAGGACAACAACAACAACAACAAGAGATGCAGACTATAGCTAACTGGACTGAAAAGAAGGACCCAACTGTTTGTTTTCTCCAAGAAACACCTCACTGGCAAAGGCACCACGTATTGTGATGGGAAAGACTCCAAGTCAGCCTGTCAAGTGAATAGAAGAAAAAAAGCTGATGTACAAAATCCTATATTTGAAAGGGTAGATTTCAAACTAAAATTAGTCAGAAAAGATAGCAAGACCAATATATATTAAGGGAAAATTAATCAAGATGATAAAATGATTGAGATACATCCACTAAATGTTTCAGCTCTCAATTTCATAAAATAAACACCAATAGGCATAAAAAGACAGGTCTTGACAGAATAATAGTGATGACTATGATGGCTATTTTTGGTTGTCAACTAGACTATGTCTGGAATGAACTATAATCTAGATTGAACTACAGTCTAGAAATACAGGGCACACCTGTGAGAGATTATTTTTGCTTAGGTGAATCCACGTCTAGACCTGATCTTTGAGATCAGAAGACACATACGTTTGTCTGGATCTCGAGGAGGGAAGACACATTTAATCTGGACCACACCCTCTGCTGGCAGCCTACTGAAAGCCATGGAAGAAGGAAGCTTTTGCTCTCAGCTTGCTTGCCCTCACCTTGCTAGCATGTCTATTCCTTCATTGGCATCGGAACCTAGTTCTTTGGAATTCTAACATAAACTGAAGACCAGTAAGATCCATCCTTGTGGACTGAGAAACTATAGCCAGCCATTGTTGGATTAGCTGGACTGTAGTCTGTAAGTCATCCCAATAAATCTCACATCTATACTCATTCTATAAGTTCTCCTTCTCAGAACCCTGACTAGTACAGATGACTTTAGCATTGCATTCTCATCTACACAAAAATTAACAGAGAAACTCCAGAGTTAAACCATACGAAGACAAAATGGACATGTAAGGTATCTACCTACAAGAGACATCAAATATATATTCTTCTTAGCAGCCCATGGGACCATCTCTAAGTTCATGTTTTAGACCACAAATCAAGTCTTCACAAATATAAAAACATGAAGGTATGCGGTATGCCCAGCAGACCCAGCACTTGGGAGGCACAGGTTAGAGGGACAGTTTAAGGTTATTCTCAGCTACACAACAAATCAAGTCTGGTCTATGAGACCATCTCAAATAGCCATAAAAGAGTGAATCAAGGTAATTCCTTGTATCTTATCAGATCATAGTGGAATGATACTAGACCTCAATAGCAAAGAGAAAACTATGAAAACCACACAAATACATGGAAACTGAATAATATACACTTGCATGAAGTGGGCAATTGAAATCATGGAGGAACTTTAAAAGTTTCTACAATCAATTTAAAACAGAGGCACAACACAGTACACATTCTGGTGTTCAGCTAAGGGAGTTATAAGATGAAAATTGATGATTATAAGTGCTTACATTAAACATCAGTAATCTCAAATAAATAATACTTCAAGGCTTTAGAAATGAAAGAATAAGACATATCCCCAAACAGTAGGTGGGAAAGAGTTTCTGAGAGGATCCCATGAACATAGGATATGATCCTAAGAATTCAAAACCAAGATTGAGTGAAATCAAGATAGTTTTAATAGTAAAGAAATCAATCTGCAAAGTTAAGAGAAAGCCTACAAAATGGAAAAAAATCTTTGCAGACTATACATCTGATAGATTAATATCTAGAATCTATAGCGACTCTCAAAAAACTACATAGAAAAAATTATTTAGTAAGTAGGGAAATGAACTGGACAGACAGTACTCTAAAGAATCAATCCAAATAGCTAATATATGAAAACATGCTCAACAGTCTTAGCTATCAGGGAAAGAGAAATGAGAAGAACTCAGAGTTTATCTCACTCCAAGTAGAATGACCATCATCAAAACAACACATGACGGGGGCTGGAGACAGCTTAATTGGTAATAGATATAAAAACCATCAAGATCTGAGTTTGATTCCTAACTTGCCCATGTAAAAGGCTGGGCATGGTGGCAAACATTTGCAATCTAAGTGCTGGGTAGAAAGAGACAGGAAGGTCCCTAGGAGGCAAGCTCCAAAAACAAGGTGTCTGATGGTATCTGAACAATTACCCCTAAGATTGTCCTGCCTGCACCAAATAAAAAGATCATGTGTTTACATGTAACTATTTCATATACTCACCTCATCAATAAAAGGTATTAATACCACAGCTTCCCATTCCTGTTGTTTCCCATTTAGATCAGTTTTAAAATCAGGTGGATAATATTCTATAATTGGTGAATCTTCACTGGTCATCAAATGCTGTGAAAATACAAACAGGAAAGCTGAGATATAAGAGATAATATAACTTTTCATTACTGTACTTAGAACATTTCCTTACTTTACTAGGTTGCGACAATGTATTTAGTACATTATAATTTTCAATTAAAATTTTTTTTCCTTTTTTTCTGAGACAGCATGTCACTAGTCTTGGAATTAAAATCCACTTGGTCTTAGCCGTCACTGCTGGGAGCCTGTGACAGCTTGTTCAGCAAACTGTAAGAATTTCAACCATTTGCCATTCATTTTTCCTGTTTCATTAACTTAGTTATGGAGCCAAATTACCTTTATTATTAGTTACTTCTCACTTTCTCTTTCTCAATCCCTGTCTTGAGACATAATCTAAGTAGTCCAGGGAGCCTTGAACTCAAGAAGCTCCCGTGTCAGCCTCAAAAATGCTGGAATTATAGATGTACACCCCCACCCCAGCTAATATTAGATTTGTCATTTTTACTTAGAAACTTTTTTTTTTACAAGATTTTATTTATTAATGTATGTGAGTACACTGAAGCTGTCTTCAGACACACCAGAGGAGGGGATCAGATCCCATTACAGATGGTTGTGAGCCACCATGTGGTTGCTGGAAATTGAACTCAGGGTCTCTGGAAGAGCAGTCAGTACTCTTAACCGCTGGCCCCTAGAAACTTTTATTACAATTATGTATGCACCCATGTGTCACAGTGCACATGTTCATGGTGTGTGTTACGGAGGTCAGAGGATCACTTGTGGGAGTCAGTTCTCTCTGTGACTATGTGGACAGTGGGGATTGAATTCACAAGGTATGGTAGTATCATTACTGGCTGAGATTCTTGCCAGCTCTATTTTTATTTTTCCATTGTCTTTTGATTTTATAAGATGTACCACCTAACTTCTGTTTTCTTACTTATAAGTTCAGTTCATTTCCATTCACACACTTTCAACAGTTCTCCATCTCAACCTCAAATTAATTTACTTCCATTCCTTAATCAATTGATTCTAGTAATATGATTAATAGCATCAAAATAATTTTAAAGAGTCAAATCAAAGACCCATGATGCAATTAATAAAAGGCTGATTAAATAGATTTTTATTAATATTTTATAAAAAGGTAGACAAAGAGACCATATCCGTGTCTTATGCAAAAAAGCATTAGAAAATAAAAAGGGAAGGTTAAAAAAATTAAAAATAAAGTAGCATATTCCTAAGGTGATAACCTAAAATTTAATTGCTATTGAATGAATACTAAACAAATGTGCTTATAACATAGTTATTGGCTAACACTGGTAGGCTATTAAAGCTTAATGATGCTGAAGGGAAGAACAAAAGAAGACATCAAAGATATTTAAGAAGGGCTATGACACTTTTAAAGGGGCGATGGGCGTGCGTGTTTGCATCTACCTCAAGGTGTGGGACCAGGCATGGAATTAGAGTTATAGATACAATCCTAGAAAAACTGAATAACAATTACTTTTATAATTTGCTTTGTAAGCTTAATGTGACTTCAGAGACTATCTTCCTCTTGTTATAAAAAAATGTTAATAAGTCCTTCAATTTGTTAAATGGAATGCTTAAAAATATACCTATATCCTGAAGCACTACTGGTGATGATTCACTGGAACTGTCCTCACTCTAATAGAGGATTTAAGAGAATAGGAATAAAAAAAAAAGAAAAAAGAATAAAAAAAGAGAGAACAGGAATTCATCTTTAAATAAGTACAAAAAAAGATGGTATTTTACCTGTTTTAGGTTATTTCTTCATGTATAAATAAAGATGTGCTTAAAATGTTGAAAATGAATGAAGTAGGTACTAAAAAGTTTATAGAGTTTACATTAAAAAAAAAATCAATAAAATGAGGGACAACCTCCTGTGTTCTATGTAGAAGCATCAATAAAAGGCTAGTGGCCGATAAGCCCAGGCAGGATTAGAAGGTGGGACTTCTGGTTGGGAAAGAGTCAGGAGATAAGATTACTGCCCCCAACCAGGAAGAGGAGACAGAAATAGCTGAGAAGAGGAAATCAGCCCCAAAGCTGAACTTAGGTTAGAATAAATGGGCTATTAAATGAGAGTTAATGGGGAACCAGCTAGCTTACAGCCTAGGCATTTATTAAAATTAAACCTTGAAGCTGATTCAGGAAATGGAGTGCAGATGGGAAAGCCCATGATTATAATTAGAAGTGAATGGATTAGTTGTCAAAGATTTACTGAAAATAAAAATGGTCAGTGGTGGCACACGTCTTTAATTCTAGCACTTGGTAGATAAGGCAGGAGGGTCTCTGAGTTCAGGCCAACCTGGTCTACAGAATGAGTTCTAGGATAGCCAGGCTACACAGAGAAGCCGACTTAAAAAACAAGCTAAAAACCAAAACCAAACAAAAAAAAAAAAACCCTGAAAATAAATATTGTCTAAGATAAAAAAATGGTTATTAAATTAATTTGGGTAGCAATGTTTCTAGGATTTTCCAGCAATGTTTACATGAAGAATTAAATACAAAAAAGTCTATAAGGAGTTGGAGAGGTGGCTCAGTGGTTAAAAACCCTGTCTTCCCTGAACCTACGTGGCAGCTCACAACCACTCATAACTTCAGTTTCAAGGAATCCGATGCCTTCATCTGGTTTCTGTGGGGTCCAGGGAAACATACAGTACATTGAGATTTACACACACACACTGGCAAAACACTCATACACATAATATACAAATAACTCAATCCTTCTAAGAAGAACGCGAAGAGAAATCATCCATTTGTAAACCTACCTGGTAGCACGCAGGAAGCAAAGTCTTACTAGCCGACGGAAGAACAGCAAGAAGCTGCTCGAAGGGCTTGAAAGGCCTCCCTAGCTCAAAACGGATTGTCAGTGCACTGACATTGCGGATATCAGACAGGAAGGGTGCGTAATGATAGGGATAGTACCTGTGGGGAAAAACGAGTTTTAAACTGAAAACTTTATAGAAAACGGTCAGTACTAAACATTTTCCTACATTTATTTAATAAAACATAGGAATAATTAAAAACATATCATCCATAATTCTATGACTTGAATATAAGGAATTAGCAGTTTGGTAAAGTTTAGCTGACCTGATAGCAGTATGTGCGCACGTGTGTGTGTGTGTGTGTGTGTGTGTATTTTATCAGTTTTGTATATGGAGCTGTGCATGCATGCGGAGGCCAGAGGACAACTTGGGGGAGTCCGCTCTCTTTATTATGTGGGTCCCAGTGATTGGACTCAGGTTGCTAAGCTTGAAGATAAGAACCTTACCTGCTTAGCTGACTGGTCTGCCTAAGACTTTCACATTCCATAATTATGGCGAGTGCGCGCGCGCGCACACACACACACACACACACACACACATACACACGCATATACAGGGTTTCACGTATGTAGCCAGGATGAGCCTCAAAATCACAACTTCATTAACTGTCTCTGCGGGGCAACCATGCACTGGAATGTTCCGTTTTAACTCCCAATGTGGATCATGAAACTTTCAATCAAAATCCTGGGCAGTAATAGGGGGGTTGGAAGCTTCAGTCAAGTCACCTGAAGCAGAGGCCTCTAAGCAAAGGGCTGGTCCTCAGTGTCCACCTGAGTGCCGAGACCAGAGCTCTAGTCAGGCCCAATAAAGAACAACAGTAGGTCTGGGCTCTAAAGCCATCCATCATCAGCGGACTCTAAGAACGTTGATCTTTGAATCAGTGTATACATCAGTGTATTTGTGATAAAAATGAAACCAACCACACACATTCTGCTTATTATTATCTTCCCATCCTTAACTACAGACATGTTTTAATAAGGCTTTGAACATAAAATTAAAAACATTTCCATATTCTCTAGTGTCTGAATCACTGGACACAGGGAGATAAGAGACTTGGGATATAGACAAAGGAAAAGAGGGAGACACTAAAAAAATTTTAAATGACATTTTATCAGTTTTGTATATGGAGCTGTGCATGCATGCGGAGGCCAGAGGACAACTTGGGGGAGTCCGCTCTATTATGTGGGTCCCAGTGATTGGACTCCGGGTGCTAAGCTTGCTGATAAGAACCTTACCTGCTTAGCCGACTGGTCTGCCTAAGACTTTCACATTCCATAATACGGCACATAGCTCAGACAGACAGGAAAGTTTAGAAGGCAGAAGGGCATACGGAATAGTGTAAAATACTATTATACTGTAAACAGATAGGCTTGACCTGACTTTTGTACAATCTTGGGATGATTACTTAAGTTTTCTGAGCTTTAATTTCATTTGTAGCAAAGAAAATACTGTTTACCTTGAGTGTATGAAAATATGGTTTTGAAGTATCTGATTTTACTGATTGGCAATTAAACAGGAACAATTGACATGTAGCCTTTAAAAAATCACAAATAAAGATTTTTTGATTTATATTGTTCTTGAGAGAGCCTCTGAGAATGTGTTACACTCTGTAAGAATGTTTTTTCGAGCTGGCTAATAAGTGAATTAATACTTACTGCCATATCATTTTGCACTGTTTTGAGCCCTTTGATGGTAGTCTGAAAGGGAGTCTAGCACAAGTGCTTTGAAGACAAATTGAATAAATAGCTATTACCACAGAAACCTTTACTATATGCTGCATAACAATTTGGGTTTATCTTTTGCTTCTTTCCTTTTTCTTTTACTTACTTCCTTTCTATCTTTTTTTTGAGACAAAATCTTGCTATGTGGTATAGATGACCTTGAACTTGAAGTGATCCTCACGCCCCTGCCTCTCAAGTGGGAGGGATTACAGATACAAGCTGCCACGTCTGGATGTTATTTTTTTGTACTTTAGTGAATGGGCAGAGTAATTTTCTCATTATTGTTTTGATGTGAAGTAACATCCCCACAATACACATGTACAGAAGCCAGGTTCCCACCTGGTGTGCTATTTGGGAGAAACTTTAGGAGGTAGGACTAGTTAGATTTGGGTCACTGGGACAATGACCTGACTTGTCCCAGGCCTTCCTCTATCTTTCTCGCTACTTCCTGGTCACAATGAGGTACCACCTTAGCTCCTCCATGCACATCCTGTCACAATGCTTAGTTTCCCCATAGCCAAAAGAAAATGGAGCTGGGTGAGCATAACCTGAAGCCTGAAACCGCGAGTCAAATGACCTTCTTCTTCTAGGTTCATCTGCCAGGAAACCTGTCAGGGACAATCTGACCACAACAGGAAAACACTGGGGAAGTGGAGAATGACTACTCTTGCTTAGTAACACAAACAACGCCTTCCTTCCTTTCACTGTTTCAGCCACACATTTAAGTAGTTCATTCTTTGGAAATGATTCCTCTTAAAGAGAACTATTTGAATACGCAAAAATGTAGAGAATCTTGCAGACACCCTCATGTAACTATCACCCAGACTAAAAAACTACTGTTAAGACATTATTATTCATAACGGATTCTTTATTTTTATTTTTCTGGTGGCACTAGGAAATAAACCCTAGACTTCTCTGGTGCTAGAGATTGAACCTAGAGCTTCATTCAAGTGCTTTATTGTAAGCTATATCCAAAGTCCATTTTGATGCAGACTGATATAGAATTTTGCAACTTTAGATTAACAAAGAATAGGGCTATAAATATCTTTCTTAGTCAAAAGTCTTTAAAATATTTTCACTTAAAAAGACCATATTTAATTTAAACTCGACTGTATAAATGTATGAGGCTTAAGTAGAAATAAAAGGAAAGAGATGTATACATGAGACTCTACTAGTAGGACCCATATAAAAGGAGATGCCTTTACCAGCTCCAGGACTGGACTCCATGATAGTAATAGTGTAAGATCCACTGTATAGCCTGAACATAACAGGCAGCTTGGTCAGCCAGAAACTCACTGAAACAGAAAGAGGCATTTTCATTACAATGTTTTCTGGAGATAGACCAATGTCTTCAGTGCATTTTTAATACCTAAAAAAATTATAAACAGAAAAATTCCAATTTCTTTACAAACGGCTGCTTTACCATTTTTCTAAACCAACTATCAACATAGTTAATTCTGTTGTGTGTACTTAAGTCAACAGTATGTCATATTTTTGCCCTAGTGTTTGGAGTCATCTAATACACTTTCTACAAAGTGGTACCATCACTCTCTTAATTAATAGGATTGAGAATAAACACAGAAGTTCTTAGAAATGTCACAATAGCATTTACAACAACTTTTAAAAGTGTTATATCTTTTGAACAAGATTCCCCTCTAGTCCCTTTTCTCAAAAAACAAATGTATTATTAAGATTTGGGTTAAACAAATTTTCAAATCACCACAACAAAATGAGCCACAGTTTAAAGTAAAAAATTAACTTTTTTTTTAAATTCGGTATATTTTTTATTTACATTTCAAATGATTTCCCCTTTCCTAGTCCCCACTCCCAAAAAGTCCCGTAAGCCCCCTTCTCTCCCCCTGTCCTCCCACCCACCCCTTCCCACTTCCCCATTCTGGTTTTGCTGAATACTGCTTCATTGAGTCTTTCCAGAACAAGGGGCCACTCTTCCTTTCTTCTTGTACCTCATTTGATGTGTAGATTATGTTTTGGGTAATCCAGGTTTCTAGGTTAATATCCACTTATTAGTGAGTGCATACCATGATTCATCTTTTGAGTCTGGGTTACCTCACTTAGTAGAATACTTCTATCTTTAAAATGTCTTATTACTATTAGCTTCTTTATTTGTATGCATGTATGCATGCCATGGTATTTGCTTGTACAGAAGTCATGAGATAATTTTCAGAAGTTGGTTCTCTTAATAGGTATGCTTTTAAACATGAATATATCACCTTCTTATTTTAAACAATATTTCCTGATTGCTAGAAAGCTGGATAATGAAGAAAAACATTTTAGCAATTACTAGCTGTTTCAGTGTGCTGCTTTCTAGTCACTGTAGAGATGAGGTTGTGCTATTTTGCCCAGTGAATTTCTGGGCTCCAGTGAGCCTGTGACTTTAGCTTTCCAGATAGCTCAGACTAGCCACATATGAACAGAACACCTCAAAGCTAGTCTTTGTTTATTAAATTAAAAAAAAAAAACTATCAGCATCCTTCCGAGTTGTTGGGAACTTCCTGCAATCACCATTTAATAGGAGTGCGGATTCTGGAGATGAGGAGCCAGAGGTTTAGTGCACCTCCCTTTCCTGCTATGGAGCTGAGCTGGGCTTTACTCAGATGCTAGAGATGAGGACGTGGGTCCCCAGGAAGTATGGCAAATGCCACCCACGAAACTATCTCCTTATTTCATCTATTAAGCAAATTTTATCATAGTAATAGAAGACATGCCAGAATTACTATCATGAAATGCATTTTGAATTTATGAAACCAATAAATCTCACACTACATTAAAATCATGTTGTTTTCTGAAGAACTTCAAAATCAACTTTTTCTATTTCAAAATAAAAGTCATGAAAAGCATACTCAGATACTACATCGACCCCCATCTTCGTCATGTAGTATGTTCTTTTATATTGTCTAAATTCAGTTTCAAACAGATCATCATCTTCAGTCTCATCTTCAAAATTATCTGTGAGAAAAATCAGAAAGATGTGACTGATAATCAGGAGCACTGCTTTCCAGCTCGTGCTGTGATGCATGCATATCAAAGCTGACGCCTACAGACGACCGACCACAGGGGTCTCTGCAGTCCCCAGGGCTGGTCAGTGCTAATGAAGAAAAGGCAAGACAACCACTATACCAACAGAATACACTAAACACAGCTCACCTCTAGAAGCTACTCCTTCACCTTCATTTTTGTCCAACGCAGCCCAACTTAAAGAATTTTCCTGGCCCTATAAAAAAATTACAGATTATCATAAGATGAACAGTAAGATATGTTTCCAAGTCAAGTAGTTTACATTAAAAATAAGATTAAAAACAAAAGCTGAGATAGGATGATTTTGGTTATAAATTGTTTTCTAAAGTTACACATTTTATTATATAGAACTCAGATATATAATAAATGATTTTCACTACATTAAAAAAGTATATTGAATTATATGTACCAAGACCAAGAATATCTAAACATTAATTACAATACAAACAAAAATTAAATAATCTTATCAGTCTCAGTAAAAAGCATGTTTTCTTAGGAGAAACTATGTGGTAGAATCAGATGGATCACTGCTCAGTTCCATTGAAAAGGCTATTCACAAATGTCAGGCTGGAGAGATGGCTTGCTGGATAAAGCACCTGGTGAGGACTGGAGTTAGAGCTTCAGCACCCACAGAATACAAAGCCAGACAGCTGTGGCAGTAGCTTAGGATCTCAGTCAATGCTTGTGAGGCAGACATGGGGAGGAGTATGGAGGCCAGCACACAAGCTAGATCGATTCACCTGCTTTAACAGTAAAGTGAAGAGCAACTGAGGGTGACAACCTCAGGCTTCCACACACACCAGGGGAGGGACACATGCACTCACACATTCAAACACACAAATACACCACACACACAAATATGAAAAACAGGAGAAAAAAGTTAAGAAATAGAAAACTGTGCCAGAGAAAGTCAAGATATTTACATTTCCTAAGGGAAAAGATTATTTTTTATTTTATTATTTTCTTAATTATTATTATTAATCTTGAACCTAAATAGAGTCAGGTTCCCATCATTATTGTTAGGCTCAAGAAAATTTGAGGTTTCTTTTTCAAACTAACACAAACAAGACACTGTTTAATTAATTAGAGATGTCCTTTAGAATCTTAGACTAGAATATTCTAAGTCTATCAATCATTATTAAGCAAAAACATTTACTAGATATTGTACTATTTTTTAAATAAATGTTTTATTTATTCTTATTTAATGTGTATGAATGTTCTGTCTGCATGTATGTAAGTGTACTGTATGCATGCCTGAAGCCTGTGGAGGCCAGAAGAGGGTGCTGGATCCCTTAGAATTGGAGTTACAGATGGTTATAAGCCATCTCATGTGTACTGACACCCAAACCCGAGTTCTTTGCAAGAGTAGCAAGTGCTTTTAACCACTGAGCCATCTCACCAGCTCCTAGAGATTATACTACTAATTATTCTTAATTAGTCCACTGCTGGCAGAGTGGTCTCATAGGAGAACAGGAGTATAAGGCCAGCCTTGGATACATGAAACCTGGTCTCGAACAAACAAGCAAACAAACAAATAAAAAATATTCCTAAGGCCCTAAATAAGTATAAATTAGCTCAGTGTTCTGCTGTTTTCAAATGGCACAACTTAAATAATTTATTTTAAAAGTTAACTTATTTACTTCTTTGACATTTTTTTAGCATACATGTATTCGAGTGTTTGTCTGAATTATGTATGTACACTACATGCATTCCCAGTATACACAGAGGCCAGAAGAGAGTGGTAGATCCCCTGAAAATGGAGTTACTGTAAGTTGCCATGTGGAGACTGAGAACTAAAGCTGGATCCTCTGCCAGTGCTCTCTCTTTTGAGCTATCTCTCCAGACCTATTTATTGGTTTCTTAATAGAGGAAATGTATCACTATTCCTTAGAGGTGAAAATAAAAACTCATTTTTCTTAAATAAATATTTATGATATGAGAGAAACACAGAGAGACAGAAACCAAAATTTTAGATGTTTATGGAGAAGAAATGAAAATGAAACAAGCCCCTGAAACCTAAGGAAAATGAGGAACAAGGAATATTAACTTTTACTGTTACAGTTAAAAAAAAAAAAAACAAGGAAAAGGAAAAAAAAGAAAGAAAAAGAATAAAGAGCCCCAGAAGCCAGTTACCTTTGGTTTTTTCTTCTCCTTGCAGTTCTTTGCTTCTTCTGCTGCTGCACCTGCTGCTTCGTTGAGATACTTGTTACCAACTTTGCTTTCAAACCACTTGAGGTCCACAAAAACTTCGCTGAAGTGTTCTCGATCAAACTGAACAAAAAAAAAATTTTTAAAATGATTTAAATATGTCTAAAAGAATACAAACTAAATTTCCAACAGAAATGATATCTAGGTATAGAATATTTAAGAGTGTTTGTCTATGCACACACATAATATCACTAGGTCTGGAAACTGACATAAGTAACTAATAAAGAAATGCCTCAAGTGACATGATACACAATGAACAATCAGAATGTTACAAAAACTATCTTTTTTTGCTATTAGCTAAATAATTAATGACTATTTACAGTGACCCTAGATAGGAAAATAAACCTTGTAGTTACTTACATCTGATAGTTTCACAAGGTATCTCTCAAATCGAGGTAAGTTGAGATGTCCACTTTCATTAATATAACCTAAAACGAACCAAATCTAAACTTGTAGTATAAACTGGCATTATTTCCTAAACATCTCTATAAAATTCTTTCCACAAACTGCTGAGTAAGTCTTCTAATAAAGAAAACCCTCTAATTGTTTTGCTATCTACAAACCAGCTTTAGTTTCTATAACCTTTATATTACTGTATTTTAGACACTGAAGTAAAATATTGGAAATTCAGTTTATATAATAATAAGGCTTCTACATTCCAACCATTAACAATGCCATGTATTACAGTCTGATTATTCAACTTGACATATTCATATAAGAAAAGGTGTAGCTGGCTGAGTGGGACACACCTATTTCTACCCTGGGAAAGGTGTAGCTGGCTGAGGGGCACACACCTATACCTACCCTGGGAAGCTATGGCAGGAGGATTTTGAATTTGAGGCCAGTCCAGGAATACATAGTAAGATTTCACCGCAAAAGGAAAAAGAAGGCAAAGGAATACTTTCCTGTAATTTAGAGATTTTCTTTCCAATTTCCTTTTTAAAAACTGTTTGGTTTATATTAAATACTTAATTTAAAACAACTGGTTTTCTCTAATTAATTATGAGTGAATGAAGTGAACCCAATGAGGCTGCTGGTTTTCTCAAGGACTTGTGCTTACTGAGTGAGGTTGTTCACTTGCAGCCAGCTTCTTTAGCATCCACTAAAAATGACAATCTCAGTGCCTACCACTTAGACTGAAAGAAACACAATGTTTTCCTAAGATAGTCACACATTCAGTAATCTAATAAATGGAGGGTACTCAATTACTAGTAAGGTGGTCTTACCTCCAAGTTCTGGCAGGATAGCAATATATGTTCCATAGAGAAGAGGCAGTGCATCATGATTAATATGTAAATGAGGTAGATGAGGGATAAAATCATTGCCAACAAGAAATCCCATCAAAATCCAATCATCTATAATTTTTTCAATATCATATTTAAATGTGATCTTTTCCTATAGCAAAATGGAGAACAAAGTGAAATCCTATAGCAATTTCTGTATGCAAAACGATAGTCCATGGCTATATTAACACTTACTTTCAATGCTGAAAATTCATAATCAATATACTCTCTCATTAAAGACAAGTGTAGGAGGTGAAACGTCGTTTCTTCTGGAGCACATACCCTGTAATTAGTCAAGTGATCAAAACAGAGTTGTCCAACTTCAATGTAGCAATGGTTAAGTAAATATCACTAACAGATAATTCTTATCTTTAAAGCAGTAATTTATATATAATTATATGAGAATGCTATCCTAATGGATGAAACGTGATAAAGCAATAGGCTTACATTATAAGTTTGGTAGACAGACTCAGAATTCATAAGGGCTAAATAAAATATAGAATACATATAAGAAACTAGCTGGTCATTGTGGGAAGTGTACAAATTATTGAAAGTATATGTGAGTATGCACACTTTCAAATATAGTTTATCTCCTGCATTAGACATGACTCTATATTGGCTTATACTCCAAATTTAGCTATAAAGAAGAATATTAGGAGACAGTATTATATTTAAATAAGTATGATATAAGCATTACTTATGGCAAGAATGTGAAGGCAGATCAACATAAGAAAACCAACATCATATAGCATATGAGTAGAATGAAGGGGGATATTTTCCACAATCATTTTGCAGAAAAGCAAAAAAATTTAACAAATTTAAAATTTAAGCAAAATTTAACAATATTAAACACTCTCCCATGGTAACACCTGAAATGCAGGTACTCAGGAAGCAGAGGCATAAGGATAGTGAGTTTGAGGCCAGACTGGCCTACATATAGAGAGTATTCTAGACTAGCCTGGCCTAAAGAAGCAGTGTCAAAATTAGAGAGAGTGGGCTAGCAACAAGCTCAGTGGCGAAGGATGCTTGCCCAGGTTTCATGGCATGAGTTTGATCTCCAAGAGCCCACATGGCAGAAGGGGAGTTAAGTACCTACTGCATACTGTCCTTGCCTTCTCATGCCACAGCACCACATGCACATGAGTGCCCCATTCATTCTCTCTCTCTCTCTCTCTCTCTCTCTCTCTCTCTCTCATACACATACAATGTACAACATAGTCTAGAAAAAGAGCTATAGTGGTAATTTCCTTAATACGACAAAGGACATTTATGAAAACACACAATTAACATTACAGAGTGAAAAAATTATACCTAAGGCCAGTAATAAGACAAGGATACCTACTTTACCACAGCTACTCAACACACCATAGCTATTCAATACTGTTCTTTAACTCCTAGCCAGGACAATGAGGCAGGAAAGATAAAGAAATGGAATTAAAATTGGAAAGGGATAAGTACAACTTTATGTTTTCAGGTGGTGTGATTCTACATATAGAAAACTCCATAGTTTACATAAAAACATTATTAATGATAATAAACAAATAGCACATCTACAGGGAACAAGATAGGCAGTACTTCTGTATACCATCAAAGGACCAACCAAAAGAAAGTGAAGAAACTTATTCCAGGGGCTAGAGAGATGGTTCAGAGGTAAGAGCACTAGCTGCTCTTCCAGAGGACCTGGGTTCAGTTCCCAGAACCCACACGGCAGCTCACAGCCATCTGTAGCTCTAGTTATGAGGGCTGACATCCTCTTTTAGCCTTGGTGGGCACCACACATGCATGTGGTGCATATACATATATGCATGCAAAACAACCATGTACATAAAATAAAATAAACATGAAAAACATGATTCCATATACACATGACACCCAGAATAGTTAAATACTTTGGAATAAACTTAACCTAAGAGCTATACCAGGGAAACTATAAAATAAAGAAAATAAAAGACACAAAACATGTGGTAATGAATTAGAAGACCATTTCAATATCAAGATATTTTAAAAGACCTACAAATTGGGCTGGAGAGATGGCTCAGCGGGGAAGAGCACCGACTGCTCTTCCAAAGGTCATGAGTTCAAATCCCAGCATCCACATGGTGGCTCACAACCATCCATAAAGAGATCTGACACCCTATTCTGGTGTCTGAAGACAGCTACAGTGTACTTACATATAATAATAATAAATAAATAAATAAAAAAAAAAAAAATAAAAAAAAAAAAGACCTACAAATTTCTTAAATCTTTCTTAAAACCCCAATGATGTTTTTCACAAGAAAACAGGAAAATGATCCCCCCAAACTAATGCTTTTATGAGACCCAAACTATGCAAAATAATCTTGAAAAAGAATAAATCTGGGGTGTTACTCTTCTTGATTTCAATGTTAACTATATTGTAATCTGTATGAATACACCAGTAATGATACAAAGACATGTATATTTGATGTAGAAATAAAATAGAAAACACAAAAAATAAAACTTTGCAAACATGAGCAAATGATTCTCAACAAGGAACTAATATTCTCAATAGGAAAGAGCAGTTTTCTCAACAAGTAGTGATAGAAAAACTGGATTTCTACGTACAAAGGACAGAACTGGATTAACTATGCAGGCAAAGACTACAAAACTCAAAGGAAAGTGCAGCTCGGCAGCTGCGTGCCCCCCACGGGCTCCAGCCCAGTCCTGCCCAAATAACCAAAGCTTTAAACAGAAAAAACAAAAACAAAGCTCTTTAGAATACTTTTTAGAATAACATATAGGGGTAATGTTTATGACAATAGATTTGGCAGTGTTTTCTTGGATACTACAGTTAGTAAAAGCAGAGGCAATAAAAGACAAAGGTAAACTGGGACAAAGGTGCCCACAGATCAGCAGGAATACCTGCAGATCCCATGGGCTACGGGAGTACCAGCCAGGCTTTGTTTTGTTCTTTCTTCCAACATCTAATTTACCTTTGTGTTTTTTTTCCACCAAAGCGAACTTCTTCTCTTAAGAGAGAAAAATGTGCCTCGTGACTTGTTAATCCAAGCATGATCTGTGGAAAAATTACAAAATATTTTTATTCTACCTCTGTTCATACCATTAAGTTTACAAAAGCAATTTAATAAAATTTCTATTCAGGAAACAATTTAAAAGTCAAATGTAACAATCAGAATGAGTTGTTCCAATGGCAGGGACTTAGGGGATCCGGCGAGGGTACTAAGGGCACACTGGAGCCCACAGGCTTTGCAGCTGACACCAAGTCCTCCTCTCCTCCTCCCCAAACACAAACCTGCCTAAGGATGGTCACATAGCCCTACTTCTTAGGAGTAGAAATTAGAAGCATTGACTTTTCCATGCTAGATGCTTAGAGGTCACAGTAGCATTAATATAAACATTTATTCTGAAACATTTCCTTATATATCCTACTCCCTCAAAAGAATCCAAAAGTCTACTCAAACATGTGAACCAACTGCGATACAGTTTGTTTTCTTTAAATTCTTATTTACAAAACAAAACAAAATGAAACATGAGGCAATCAGGAGATGTGGTAATTTACATGTTAAACAATTATTGTTATATGTGTGATAATGGCTTTGTGGCTGAGTGCCTTAAAAACTTATTATAGAAACATTATAGAAACATGTATGCATTAAGAGATAACAGGGTATGGGATTTGCTTCAATAAACCAGCTTCGTAGTAAGGAGGCTGATGACTAAGTTTAAAAAAATGACTACTTAAGAAAACTTACTAGGCACGGGGGTGCATGCCTTTAATCGCAGCACTTGGAGGCAGTAGCAGGAGGATCTCTGAGTTTGACGCCAACCTGGTCTACAGAGTGAGTTCTAGGACAGCCAGGGCCACCTACACAGAGAAACGCTGTCTCAAAAACCCCCCAAACAAAACTAGTCCAAAACAAAATTGAAACTCCCTAAACACCCTCCCCTCTCAAAAAACAACCAAAAAACTTAAGGAAACTTAAAGAGTACAAGGAAGGTACATCATAGTAGCTTGCTTGTTTAGTTTTTAGTTAGTATGAAAACTCCGATGGGGCCCGAGAGATGGCACAACAGTTAAGGAGAGCTGACTGCTCCTGTAGAGGCCCAGGTTTGGTTCTAAGCACACACAGGATGCTCATAAGCATCTCTAATTACAGCTCCACGGCATCGGATACCCTCTGGCCCAGGCACCAGGCACACATGTGGTACTCCCACATGCAGGGAAAATGCTCAGGTAATTCCTGGACCTGTGAGTTAGGATAGGAGATGTTCATGACCTTAGGTCTCAGCATTTGCTTTTCAGCAGCATTTTCATAGAACTAGGATTACTCAGCTCTGTGGACTAGACCAAGATCAGTTATCCATAACGTCTGACAAACAAACAAAGCTTATTTTCCCAACTTTTTTAGAACTTAGATAATGGCAAAAGGAGCAATCACTGCTTTTGTATTCACTGCTACAGCCAGTAGTTTTCCCCATTAAAAGCCTATCTCTTCAGTATTAGCTCTACGACACAGACTTATAACAGTAAGGGTTATACCTACCAAGTCAGCATCTAAGCCATAAAGACAATGTCTGGTGTTTGGATCATGATCTGGCTTTGCTCTCTCGGATCTGATAAATTCCATGATTTTATGCTCTCCTTCTCCAGGAGTCTAAACACAATGTTTAAAAAAGAAGGTGGTAATCTGCTATGCTTCAAAATATTAAAAAAACTTAAAAAAGTTCTTTAAATAAAAAGAAGATGATAACCTCATGGCCTGAGAAGTAGATGGTAACGCCTTGCCATGATTTGTCTGTGGAAATTTTCATATTTACAAAATACTTCAGATGTTCATGCAACCTGGCCATGAATTCAGTCCCTATAAGTAAAAAGTTTTAAAAGGTTAATCTGAGAAAGAGATAAAAATAACAAAAACAGTTAAGTTCCCAGTAATAACATATAATCAGTAATCTTCAAAGCCCAAAGTTTTCTTGCTTATCTTCCAATGCTTCAGATGTCACTAGTCAGTGCCACAAAGGTAGAGACATGACTTTAACACCATCTATAGACTGTGCTTTAAGTAGTTACCTAAGAGCAGTTTAGACTCTAATAAACTCCAATTTTCTATTTTTCTTCTGGATTCCTAAGCATATTATTCTTACTATTATGATGATGATGTCAGTGTATGATATGTAACACATCAAGGTAAGCATTTGCATGCCACAGCACATATGTGAAGGCTAGAGGGCAGTTTTTGGTAGTTCGTTCTACACTTGATCTTAGCCAAAGGGCCGAGAAGCGATTGGTAGTTCATTCTATCCTCTGACCATGGAGTTCTGGACTCTGAATTCAGGTTAGCTTATGTGGCAAATGATTTTACCCACTGAATATCTTGAAGATTTTTTTTTTTTGGATTTGTTTTTTTTTTTGAGACAGGGTTTCTCTGTATAGCCCTGGCTGTCCTGGAGCTCACTCTGTAGACTAGGCTGGCCTCGAACTCAGAAATCCGCTTGCCTCTGCCTCCCAGAGTGCTGGTGTTACAGGCATACGCCACCACCAACTGGCTCTTGTAGAATTTTTAAGACATGTAGTTGTAACCAGATTGCCAGTATTAACTATTATTGTTCATGTATATTATTAATAACTAATACTGTTTTCATTTTTTAAGACAGGGTCTATAGTCTAGATTAGTCTTGATCTCACTATGAGCCAAGGATGATCCTAAACTTCCCAAATCCTGAATTACAGGCTTGCACAATCACACCTGATTTAGACTATGCTAGGGGTTGCAGCCAGGATCCTATGCATACTGAGCATAGACTCTACCAAATAGAACTATATTACACTCCAACTAATACTTGTGTATGTGTGCATACACAAGTTCATGCAGAAGTGGGTATTTATGTGGAGCCTGAAGGTTAACTTGGGTTTGGTTCTTTCTCAAATACAATCCCCCTTGGTTTGTTTTACTCCTTGGTCAGGTTTTCTATGTATCTCTGACTCCCTGGAACTTGTTATATAGATCAGGCTGGCCTCAAACTCAGAGAGATCTTCTTACCTCTGCCTCCCAAGTACTGGAATTAAAGCCACGTGCTACCATGCCCAGTCACCTTGTCTCTTGAGACACAGATTCTCATTGGAACCTGGGACTCAATAAGTATGCAAACCAGGTTGACAGTGAGCCCCAGGGATCCTTCCGCTTCCTCTCCCCAGCACTGAGATTACAAGGGTGAATCCCCACACCAAGTTTCTTATGTGGGTGCAAGGGATTGAACTCATGTTTGTATGATAAGCACTCTACTGCACTGACCATAACTAATAACTGCTACTTTATGTATATAACATTTGCCTACACATATGTATGAGCAAGATGTACGTGTAGTTCTCTCTGAGGCCAAAAGAAGGCATCTGATCCTAAAGAATGGGTTTCTTATCCTGAAACCCATTATAAGGTTGGTATAGAAACTTGGTAAGTCATATATTAATCACAAAAATACAAACGGGTTCAATACTGATAGTATTGAATAGTAAATTGAAAGCTCTTCTAGTTCTTTCCAGGTCAGGAACTGACCAAATCCTCTCCTCTCTGTTCATCAACATCTGAAAACCCCACAGCAGGTCTTCACAGGAACACTCACAACCAACATGATGAGGTAGACCATCTTATGAGTACACAAATCGGGAAAGATGGCTAGTGTAATCCCAGGGACGAACAGTCTAAATCAGAAACACATTAGAAAAAAGTTCAATTTCTACCTTACATCTTTAGAATGTCTCTCAGTCAATTTACCTGGCGTAATACAGTTGGAATCAAATCTGGCTTCTGTAGGAAGTGTTTCTCCCTTTTCTATTGCTTTTTTAATTTTGTCTTCTGCCTCCTTGGCTGACCTTAAATGTCAAAGAGAAAAAAATATCTTACATTTTCTACAAAATAAGCATTTTTACACAAACCATTATTTGAAGCTTTTTACAAATAAAACACTAAGTTGTCAACCTTTTGGTTCAAAATTATAATTTTTTTTTCTTTTTGAGACAGGGTTGAGAAACCTCTAGCCTTGGCTATCCTAGAACTAGATCTGTAGACTGGGCTGGCCTTGAATTCACAGAGATTAGCCTACCTCTGTCTCCTCCAGTGCTGGGATTAAAACTGTGCACCACCATGTTAGGGTAAATTTTTAAAAATAATTATAATAAGAATGAATAGGTCCAGGTATTTATTTATTTACAGAACTGCTTTTATTTACAGAACTATAGACTATATATAATGTGAAGACTATAGAAGGTAGACATTAAAATAGTAAAAAGCACACAAATCATTACAAACACTAAAATAATCCTAACATAAATATATATAGCTAATTTATTCCAAAAACAAGATCAAAAGCTTTAAGTGTCAATTATGTTTGCCATATTTAATTAAATAATTTAATGATTTTAATATTTTATTAATGACATGAGTATACAAAAATATAACAAAAAATAACTCCAGGTTTTAAAGATTATACTCTCCAAAAAAAAAAAAAAAAAAAAGCCGGGCAGTGGTGGCGCACGCCTGTAATCCCAGCACTCTGGGAGGCAGAGGCAGGTGGATTTCTGAGTTCGAGGCCAGCCTGGTCTACAGAGTGAGTTCCAGGACAGCCAGGGCTACACAGAGAAACCCTGTCTCGAAAAAAACCAAATCCAAAAAAAAAAAAAAAAAAAAAAAAAAAAAGATTATACTCTACCTGGGGGGGGGAATAACAAATAGTTATGCTTAATCTAGCTGTAGTATAGAAAAGATTATTATGATAAGGTAAGTAAAGACAATGATAGCATACACTGAAACTTGATTTAAAAAAGATGATGAAAACATGTGTAAATAGGTTGCAGATGTGAAGAATAAAGACACAAGGAGGAGTCCAAACTACTCTTGGACGTTGAGTGGGGCAGCTCATCACACACTATGGCAACAGAAAGTCTTAAAATGGCTGCTTTGGGGAAGATGAATTCTTTTCTGAACAAGGTGAGCCTTCTGGTATGCAGGTGATCTAAAAGGAGAAATGCATTCAGCAAGCATTTCAAAACAAAGGAACTTGGGAGTGAGAAAAACACCATAAAGATAAATTTGGGAGTCATTAGTACAGACACAGTAATCAAAGTCATTAGATGTGATCACTTAGGGCTCAGGACATAGACTCAAAGAAGTAATTTATTATTGTTATTTTATCTATCTATCTATCTATCTATCTATCTATCTATCTATCTATCTATCTATCTAGTTAGTGAGACAGGGTTTCTCTGGGTAACAGTCCTGGCTGTCCTGGGACTCCTTTTGTACACTAGGCTGGCCTCAAAGATAGAGACACTCCTGCCTCTGCCTCCAGAGTGCTGGGATTAAAGGCATGTCACACCAAACACTGCTCTCAAGGAAGTTAGTTTAATGATAAAAGAAGAAAAAAAAAAACAGAGAAAGGAAAGATGATAGAGTGGGACACAGTGTAATCAGAGCAAAGCTACATGAAGGTCAGGGAAAGAGAATTCCAGAAAGAAAGAAGGGTGAGCACTGCTACTCACTGTGGGAGGAGGAGGCAATGCAGACTTAGTCTTTGGATTAGGACATAAGCCTGAGATCTTGTGAGGAAAGTTTAGTAGCACAGTATGGATAAAATCCAAAAGGCAGATTCAGAGCTATGACATTAAACATTAAAAATGTATGAAGCTGCTGGGGGACTTTCTAGGAAACATAGGACTCTTGGTGACAGCCTAACATTTAATATGTCTGTGATAGTTACAATGGATTAGTCCTCAATCCCTAGCGAGTATTCTTCTATACTTCTGATACTGAAAAGGTTATGAAGTTAAAAATAAATAGAGCTGCTAAGCTTTCCTGCAGTTAGGTTTCTGGAAATGAGCTGGTTTTTGCTAGCTAGATGCCTCCATAAAACTTTGGGAAGGAAGTGTGATAATATCAATGTGATAGTTGAGGCTCTAGGGCTGCCAGGGGTGAGGGCTCAGCAGTGGGAGAAGGAAGCCCAGCACTCAGCAACCCTGCAGGCGCCATGAGACAGCAAGAAAGGGGTCTAGTTCGTCTCATTTAGATGCAGTAGACAAGGCTAAGAGGCACTGATACCTCCTGGTGGCTGAGCTCTCTGTGTAGACCAGGCTGACTTTGAACTCATGGAGATCTGCCTCCCAAATATTGGAATAAATGCACAGCACCATCAGAATCTCAATATGAATTTTTAGGCTAGTGATTCCCTAAAACTAGTTTAACAAATACTATGGCATCCTAGTATAAATAGTTTTTCAAACTTGGAGATTCTAATTAAGTCAAGTCTATAAGTAGTCTCTGGAAATCTTAATTTTGGACTTAAGAGAAATGTCTTGGGCTGGAGAGATGGCTCACTGTTTTAAGAACACTGACAGCTCTTCTAGAGATTCTGAGTTCATTTCCCAGAAACCACATGGGGGCTCATAACCATCTGTAATGGGATCTGATGCTCTCTTTTGGTGTGTCTGAAGACATCTATAGTATATTCATATACATAAAATAAATAAATTAACCCTCTTTTAAAAAGCATCTTTGAATTTAAGGGTCTCAGTATTTTCAGAATTCTGGGACTGTTTTCCTTTTAATAGTTAAATCAATACTCTCTGCCACCTTCTCCTTAGTCTCACTGGGAGGTCTAAGATACTGTCCCAACTTTCCTGACAATTCCCACATTTGATGCATGAATATTTCTGTCATTCTTTACCCTGCTTTATGGTTAAAGGAATCTTTCATTATGCCAACAACTCATTAAACACTCAGGACTTAGGATACCTCCACACAGGGTTATAGTTCAATCTCACTATTATTTAGATATGGTCTAGATCTGCAGAGTTTTGATTTAAGACTTTTTTAAAATCTTTAAACCCTTTACATCTTCTGATTGTTTATATATGCTCAGTCTGGGGAGTGGAACTATTAGAAGATGTGGCCTTGTTTGAGTAGGTATGTCACTGTGGGTTTGGGCTATTAAACCCTCACCCTAACTGTCTGAGTCTTCTACCAGCAAGCAGCCTTTGATGAAGACATAGTACTCTTAGCTCCTCCTGGACCATGCCTGCCTAGATGCTGCCATGCTCTTGCCTTGAAGATAATGGACTAAACCTGTAAGCCAGTCCCAATTAAATGTCCTTCTAAGAGTTGCCTTGGTCATGATATCTGTTCATAGCAGTAAAACCCTAAGACACTTCTACCCAATGGTGCTGATAATGCCAAGTTCCTAACTGAACTCTCCTCTAACAGTTCACCAATCACCTTCTAATCTCATTTGCCTTACTGCCCAATTAGGGCTCATATTTACTCAAAATCATCATCTAGACTGAGAGCTGGTCACTCTATAGAGGCTTGTGGAATGGCTGCTATTAGAAGAGCATCCTGCTCCCCTGGGCAGTGACTACACAGGTAGGTCACCAAGGCCCTCCTTCTCACTTTTCAGATGATCAAAGCGAGTTTGTAAACTTGTGACTGAGAACAGTGACTTTATATGAAACCCAACACAAACTCTTCGAATCGGTGTCATCAAAATTACTTGACTAGTCAAAATGATATTAAGTACAAAATATACCAATTACTCTGAGGATTTAAATAGAAAACAAATATGACCAGAAGATGAGCTGTATTTTGTCGAGGGTTTTAAGTGACTTACCTAAAACGCCTCCCACGTTGCTGGTTCATTTTTGCTCGAGGAGCCACACCGTCAACAGCCATAAAGAACACCTTCCTAGGTTTAATAATTCGAAACAACACCTCCAAGTAGTGAAAAATGTCAGTAAAGATTTTGTCATCTGAAATTCTGAAGTGAACATCATCATCATTAGGATGGGAACATTGATGTATAATTCCATTCATATCCAGGTACAAGTTATCAAATTCTGGAATCTAAAAAGCAAAAACAATATGTTCCAGATTATTAATTACCGTAACTATTTTTAATGCCTAAGAAAAGTGATTCTTCCATGGTTCAAAACAAAAACCAAGCCAAACCAAACCAGGATATAATGTCTTCTGATTATATAAAAACTCCAGGAATCCTCTTCCAGAGACCCAAGTTTGGATCCTAGCACTTAGATGAGGCTATGTACAACTAACTAGCATCTCCAGCCCTCAAGGATCCAATGCCCTCTCCTGGCCTCCTCAGTCACCACATGCATTTGTACAAATGTGCATACACATAAACACACACACACACACACACACACACACTAAACATTAAGAAAACTTAATCACAGGTAAAGGAAATAAAATAAATATTTTAAATAAAGCAGATAAAGGAACACAAACAGGAGTAACTAGTGATGTAGAGACAAATGATATAGCTACATAACACACCGGTGGCCTCCCCAAATTTACTATGAGGAACTAATCCAGTTTATTCAAATTAAGGAAGATACCAAGTAAAGCACTTAGTTAACTATGGTACTCAAAATATTAGCTTCCTCCCTTTTTGCTACATGGCTTCTCAAAGACTGGATTTCCTCTATAAATGGGAAATATTACCCATTTACATCAAAAGGCTTAATAATAGAGTATTAAAAGCTTTTATAAGAGATTTTAATTTTAGCCAGACAGTGGTGGTGCACGCCTTTAATCCCAGCACTTGGGAGGCAGGGGCAGGTGGATTTCTGAGTTCGAGGCCAGCCTGGTCTACACAGTGAGTTCCAGGACAGCCAGGGCTACACAGAGAAACCCTGTCTCGAAACAAACAAACAAACAAACAAACAAACAAACAAACAAACGAGATTTAATTTTACATTTGGTTCACTCAAACAGAACCATTTACTTGGTTACAATAGTTTTTAAAAGCTTAGATTATCAAGCTGGGCAGTGGTGGTGAATGCTTTAGATCCCAGCATTTGAAGGCAGAGGCAGGTGGATCTCTTTGAGTTTGAGGCCAGCCTGGTCTACAGAGTTCCAGGACAGCCAGAGCTACACAGAGAAACTTTGCCTTGAAAAACAAACAAACAAACAAACAAACAAACAAACAGCTAGATTATCTGTAAATGGAGGCAAAATAAATGACCTGATGTATCAGAAAGTAAGACTCTTGATGTCACTGTGGGGCAGTCCAGGAGTCGCCTCACAAACCACATGAACAACTGATCTTAGTCAGACAGCTTAGACAGGGAGAGTTCATTACGCATCTCTCCCAGGACTGATTGATCAGGGCTGCAGGCCAGACGTGGGAGCTGACTGCAAAGCTCAGGTAGACTCCTGTAGATCTTTTAAGCCTGAGATCCAAAATATCTGGGCCAAGTTACTTCACCAAATCAGGATTTCCGGATAAGGGCTTTCCTTAGGAGCATGTCTTTGTTGCACGTTTATCTTGCTCTCATTGGTTGGTGTATTCAGCTGTGGCAGGGGACTTGTTTTGCCTAACATTCATGTCTTAATTTGTCAATCAGGATGCCAGTTCCTAGAGAGCTTAAATTTTACTGGACCCTTACTCAAAACAGAAGTCTTAATCTAAGTAGACGCAGGCGTCTCTTATGTTGGCGCCCATTCCAGAGGCAGCTTATAAAAGTAAAAACCATGAAAGCTTATACAGAGGTGCAGGAGTGCTGCCTGGTGACTGGTTCAGGTCTTCACAGCAGAGATAGGTGAGGGCATGCACTATCTACTTTTTAAGAAGCTCTTCATAACTCTGGTTTTCATTTGTTTTAAGCAAGTAATGGGAACACTATTGACACAAATGTCCAATAACACAAAACTAAATGTCTGTAACTAGCCAGTTCTATCTACTATAATCAAAGAATTTTTGATTAGTCTCCTTTATATATTAATTAGAGAAAAATAGCTTGAATATAATCAGTAAACATGTGCATTGTATATATATATATATATATATATATATATATATAAACAATATATTTTGCTGTTATTGAAAAATGACATCCTTGTGAGGTGTGAGGGTGGCAAATTTTAAATCCCTAAACACTGCAAACATTTATCTAAAACCTCTACTTTACAGCATTAAATAAGCACCTACATAAGCTTCCTGGGCTGCATCTGAGACAAGAAGTTACATTTACATCCGGCACTCAGTGTAATTGGAAGAAAAACACAATTTGATTGGAGAAGAAGAAAGCTCACCAATGTGGCAGAAAGCAGAGAATATCTGACAGAAATGTCATAGAGGACAGGAGACTCTGACAGAAAGCAGCGGAGGAGAAATTCACCTGACAGAGCATCAGTTCTTTGGGACTGGCAGAACCAGAGAGATTCTGAAAACTCCAAAGTTCTCCAGCCAACAAGAAGGGATGGTTCAGGAACCTCTTGCACCAAATCACAGCAAATCACAGTAAGCTACCCCAAAAGACAGTTTTAGTTACACAGACAGACTTGCTGTATTAAAAAAAAAAAAAAAAAGGGAAGATCTATATTAGATCCCTTATGTTCAAATGTAGGTAGGACCTGAGGGAATAGAAAGTTACTTGGCCAGCATGGTCTACAGAGTTGAGTTCCAGGACAGCCAGGGCTACACAGAGAAACCCTGTCTCGAAAAACAAAAACAAAAACAAAAAAACAAAACAACAACAAAAAAACAAAAACAAAAAAAGAAAGTTACTTGAAAAAGCCACCACAGTACAGTACTTATTGCAACTTGACCACCAGAGTAAAATCCTAATTTTAATTGTAATCTTTATATATTTCTTTTCAAAAAAAGATTGAAAAAAATAGCTGTATCATAAGAAAAATTAGCTATGATAATATAAAAGCTTGAGAGACAAGAGATAGAGGAAGTAAGACAACAGGCAATGCTTAATTGTGAACCTATGGTACCTAATGCAACTGAGGACCAAGATAGACAGCCCACTGACAACAGGCAAGAGGCCGGCTCTTGGTGTGGAGCTGGGCACTGAATTCCAGTAACTAAATTCTAGTTTATGTGTGGATTTATGAGAGAAGACAAGGACAGATGACTTAAGATAGCAGGGCAGAGAAAGGGAGAGAGGGAGAGAGGGAGAGGGAAGGAGAGGGAAAGGGAGAGCAGGAGAGAGAGGAAGACTGAGAGGGAGAGGGAGGGAAGAAAGGAGAGAGAGGGGGGGCAGAGAGAAGCAGAGAGGGAGAGGGACAATGAATTCTGAGGAGGCAAGGAAAGCCCCAAATCATAAACAAATAAATACTAAAATGGCTATGTGGAAATATATTGTTTCAAATCTATATTAGGCTTATAGGATGGCTGAGTAGGGTGCTCCAAGCCCACAGTCCTAATATTTGGGAGACAGGCAGAAGGTCTGCAGTTCTAGTAGAGAAAGAAAATGCATAAAATGTTTCACACAGGAAGACCAACAAGAAAAGTTGTTTCAGATATAGCTCTCTTACTTCATTGGTTCTGTAACAATTTGACTAACAATGTATTTGTGACTCAATTTTCTCAGGCTTCAGTTACAAAAACCAAGTAGAAACACTACAGGACTACTGTACAGTGAGGCTGGTGGTAAAGCCTAGTAATCCAGTATTCAGGAGTTGGAGGCAGAATTAAGAGTTTAAGGTCATCCTTTGATGTACAGCAATTCCAAGGCCAGTCTGTATTACATGAGATCCTATCTCAAAAAAAAGCAAAATACTATGATTGCTATGTTAAATGAGTGAGCACATGCATATAAAAGATTTAACAAATTTAGTTCATAATAAATATTTAACAAAATTCAGCTATCTTTTTTAAGATTAAAAAAATAATTCAAAGTGTGTGTGTGTGGGTGTGGTACATGCGCACCAAGTACCCATGGAAGCCAGAGGATGTCAGGCTACCTGAAGCTGGTGTTACAGGTGGCTGGGAGCCTCCTGAGGACCTGGGCGCTGGGAATTGAAGGCCAGTTTTCTGCAAGAACAGCAAGCATTTTTAACTACAGAGTCCTCTAGTCCCAAAGGTTTAGCTATTTTATAGCGTTGTGCTAGGTCAAAGACCTGTACAGCTCTAAGAACTTATGATGCTAGTTGTATGAGTTGTTGTAAAAAAGACAGGTCAAGGGCTGGAGAGATGGCTCAGGTTACGAGCACCCTCTGTTCTTTCAAAGGTCCTGCATTCAAATCCAAGCAACCACAGGTGGTTCACAACTATCTGTAACAAGATCTGACACCCTTTCTGGAGAGTCTGAAGACAGCTACAGTGTACTTACATATAATAAATAAATAAATAAATAAATAAATCTTAAAAAAATAAGACAGGTCAGGAATATGTGCTTATCTTCTTTCCTTTCCATACATCCATGGCTTTATGGGAAGTCTCAGATAGGCATAATTTTCTACTAAGGAGTGAATAGGCTTGTACTAGTGGATTTTTAAAAAGAAAGGCTTTCTGCACATTAGACAACATCTATCCTAGGTTTCATGTATTTTAGTCAAGTGCTGTGCCCCGGAACTACACCCTGACCACAACTGTTATCTCCCCTAGTGTGGTGCTACTGGCTCTAAAACCAAACCAGAAGGTCATCTACAAGGAACTGGAATGTAACTGTCAGTTGTCAAAGTGGCCTGTCAGTGGTGTAGCTTGAAGAGTTCTCAGACTCTTGAGAACATCTGGGTCCTTGCTGTCCACCACAGAAGAGAACTTCCTGATGAGTGAGACTGAGCCAAAGTTAAAATTAATTAATCAATCAGTCAGAAAGACAAAAGGTACTTGAAGTAAGTTAAGTGTGGGCACTGTGAGAAGAATGTCGGTAGAGCAATGGGTATGACCGGAGGCTGGCTGGAGGTTGGTCTGCTGCTACTATGTATTCAAATGCTAAATACTAGCCCCCAAGATCTGATTGCAGTCCAGAACAAGTATTTTCTCTTGTACACCAAGGATGTTGTGTAAACTTTGCTTATTTTTATTCTCTAACTGGTGAAATAAAAGTGGCTGACAGTCAATTACAGGGGAGAAAAGAGGTAGGTGGGGCTTTGGTTCTCCAGCTGGGGTCATAGGTGGGGGTGAAGGGTGAGGGAGAGAGAGAGAGAGAGAGAGAGAGAGAGAGAGAGAGAGAGAGAGAGAGAGAGAGAGAGAGAGAGAGAACGAGAACAGAGAGAGCAGGAGGTCTCCATTAGACGGAGGCACATGGTCAAGAGAAGTGCCCCTAAGGACAGACTGATAAGAGTATGAACAAGAACTGCTGGGAGAGACTCAAACAGTAAGTAACTTGGGGAACACAGCTGAGAAATAGTCAGGCTAGTGTAGAAAAATATTTTAGGGACTGTGATGACTATTTCTGGCTGTCAACTTGACTACATCTGGAATGAGTGACAATCCAGAAATGGAGGGCACACTGTGATCCAGATCTTGAGGCTGGAAGACACAGGTTTCTGACCTGGATCTTGGCAAGGAGATCTTGAGGCACAGTGGCCAAAGCTTAGGTCCAGGCAAGTAGTACAAGCCTGTAATCCCAGGAGACTGAGGCCAGCAGGTTAGTAAATTCAGGGTCAGCCTGGAACAAAGCAAATTCCAGATGTAGGCGTGGTGGGTACACGCCTTCAACCTGGCTACACCTTCTGCTGGAGGCCTACAGAAGGACTTTGGAAGAAGGAGACCAGATTAAACAACTAGCCTCACAACTAGGTCACAAGGAGGCTAGACCTAAAGAATAGTTCATTAGCCATTTTTTAACAATCCTAATAGTGATGCTTCTTAGAAAGGGAAGTCCAGCTTTTATATATGACTTTGGGGCTTTTGAGCTCCCACTTGTGGTTTAGTGCCAGGGACTTGGAGACATTTACAGTGCAAGGCTGAAGGCTTTTGCTGAGGCAGTCAGTCTCTCAGCTGGTTTCTCTCCACTGCACCCCTTCCCGTGCCTTTACTGCTCTGATTCTCTCTGCTCAGTTCTTGTTCATGCTTCCTCTCTCTTGTCTCTCCTGTCTGTCTGATCTTTTGGCCCTCATCAAAACCTAAAAAAATTGGCCTATAAAATGGCTCATGCCTGACAACCTAAGTTAGACTTATGGGACCCACAGTAGAAGGAGAAAGTCCTGACTCCTGAGCAGTGCTCTCTAGCCTTTACAGTAAGCACCAGGGCATGCTCCCACCTTCCCACACTTGTATCATTCACAATAAACACACTCTAAGAAAAAGTTGTTTTGCCTCCAGCAATTTTGGGACTCTGTACCTTTATGTTAATGCAAGTGCTGTATCCTAGCCACAATCCCAGCCTCTGCCCCTCTGTCCCCTTTTTCTGTGGTACTGAGGAATTAAACTTTAGAACGGCAGTAGGTTAGGTGAGTGTTCTACCATCGAACTAGCTATATCCCCAGTGCTGTTTTGAAAGGTTTTTACTTTGAAATAGTCTGAGTTACTCAAACTGTTCCTGAACTCATTTTGCAACCTAGTCTCTTGAGTAGTTGGGATGTCAGGTCTTGCAGTGGGAGTGACACATATGATATGACACTCAAGTCTTTGCTTTGTTTTGAGGTTGGGCGCAAGGTTTCTCTGTGTAACCCCAACACTTGCTCTGTAGACCAGGCTAGCCTGGAACTCAGAGATCCATACACCACTACTGCCTGGCTCAGTCTTTGCTTTTTTGATATAAAGTCTTAGTCTGTAGTTTATGCTAGCTTTGAAATGGCCATCTCCTGCCTCCACTGCCCTGGTGCTAAGATTACACATGTGTACACCACAGCTGGGTGGGGGAGGTAAACAAAAGTATTCAGGGCTGGAGAGATGGCTCAATGGTCTGGAGCCCTTGCTACTCTTGCGGAGGTCCCAAGTTCAGTTTGCAGCACCAACATGGTGATTCACAATCATCTGTGACTGCAGTTCCAAGGATCCATGGCTCTCCTCTGACCTCGAGGGCACCAGGCATGCAGGTGGTACACAGGCAAACATACAGGCAACACATTCATACACATAAAATGAAAGAAGCTGAAATAAGTAAACAAATAAATGTATTTCATTTGGCCTCAAGACTTTTTTTTTTTGTTGTTTTTTTCTTCTACATGAACTGAAATTTCTTGAGCTTTAGGGTTAGAGTAGGGCTCATAAAAGCCTTAACTTCACAAAGTTCTTTCTTTTGCAGATTTTCAATAATGTTTTAAGACATGGTAGTGTACTTTTAAAGATCCCTTGACTCTAATTCTTCCTTTCACCTGCATCATTTTCTTCCATTTCCAGTATCACTTCCATGATAACATTTATTTTATTCTTAGCCAATTTTCCTTAGGGCATACTGTGCCGCATACTGGTCCTTTGGTAGGTCAGCTTTGAATGTACAGGTGGGATCCTGCTTTTTCTTCTGACAGATCCTTTACTCAGTCTTAAAAAACATAATGCAGCCGGTTTTAGGTACTGTTATCTAATTGGCTAGTACAGTCCTTATTAAAACCTACTGGGTATTCTGGAGTTCTGTTCACAAGTTCTTACTTTCCTCTTAAACTGTCTAGAGTCTCTTGGTAGTTTGCCCTCATCTAGTAGTATTTTGACCCAATAACATGGGAATATTGTATCACATGAATTGTTATAATTGCTTGATGGACTTTATCTAGTTTCTCTATTTTCATCCGATGATTCAAAGGATGAGTAACTGTGCTGATACCATCCATTCTCACTCTTGTCCCAGAACTCACTGCTTCCCATCCTCTCCCTCCAGGCTGCTGCTGTTCACCCTGGCATCCACACACGATATTGTTCCTTTAGGTTTTTTGTTTGTTTTTTGAGGCAGGGTCTCTCAGGGAACCTGAAGCTCACTAAGTTTTAGTTGAACTGGCTGGCATGCGAGCCCTCAGGGTCCACAGTCCCTGATCGCCAGTGCTGCTCACAGGAGCTCTATGCTACCCCCAGCTTTTTGGCGGGTACCTCCTTCCTAGTCTCCCTTTTTTGTTCTTCTGTTAAATATTTGTGAAAGGCCGAAAGTTGAAACATTTGAGTTTCCATTTAAGTATTTATTTTTACATATAGGTGTTTTGCCTGGTCTGTGTACCATGGCTGTCTGTCTGTCTACCTACCTCTGCCTCCTCAGTGCTGAGACTGAAGGTGTAGGACACCATGCCCCACTGATGCACCAACAAGTTTTAAAGTTTACTTTCAGTGTAATTTTAAAGCAGTCCTTTCTTTCAATTTTTCAATCTACTGTAAAACTTTCACAAAATCTATCTTGCTTTCCATGTCACAAGGTTGCTTTAAAAGATTGTTTTGTTTTTGCAACTAAATTCCTCAGGATGGAGAAGCCAGGTTATTTTAACCAAATACCTATCTGTGACCAGAAAACATAGAGTAAAAATGTTATTGAACACATTAGATGCTAGAAAATATTTTTTAATCAAAGATCCTCCATTTTCACTTTTTTCCCTAAAAATAAATACCATCTAAATGTAACTCAACCAAATAAATACCATCTAAACTTAACTAAAATAAGTGGAAGTCAAGTCAGCAATTAAGGACTTTTTATAAGATTTCTTTTATATACCAATTTTCATTAGGAGTTAATATCAAAAGAATCCTTTCCAGAGGCTGGATTCTATCTTTAACCTTATAAGTACCTTAAAACAAAAACAAAAACAAAACCCCCATATAATTGACAACTCCCAATACTAATATAGCGCTACTTATCACAAGTAATTTATTTAACTATACAAATTTCCAAACCGAGTTTTTTTTTTTTTTTTTCTGTAAACCAGAGTCATTATCAAAGTAATTCAATGTGACATACTAAATTATCATTCAAGGTCTAGTTTACCTATTAGAACATTTGGTTTCTCTCCTCAGTCATTCAAACATGCAAATATATTCTAGTATATAAATATACACATACACACTTTTAGAACTCACATAAACGCTGCTGTGGGGTCATTGTACACTAAGTATTAGTAATAATGGTTCGAGATCATTTGCCATGCGAAAGTCTTTAAGCACCATCCCCCCATCCCTGCGATCCATCTAAACGTTTTGTTCGTTTAGACAATAGGGGGTCGTTACTGTTTGGGGGCTAAACAGGAACATGAAAAAGTATCGCAAACCCCAGAAGCTAGCTACAGCAACCAGTCCAGGCATCGAGGTTAAATGCAGCTCTTCGCAGCTGGAGTACTCCGCGAATCCACCACAGGGACGTTATTGCTTGTACAGCGTCTGTTGCTTTGCTTGGCATGAGGGACCCCAGAAGACGTCCCACACAGCTTCGCAGCCTAAAGCGAAGTGCCAGGTCCAGTCCCCAGGAGGACAGAGAGTGCTCATTAAGAGCCTTCCCACTAAGGGGTCCTTTGGAAGTTCTGGAGGCTCTCCCAGGGGGAGCTCAGATCTGCAGCAAGGCACTCTGATCTGACCTGCCTCTACCCGGTGCGGCTCACCCGGAGGCCGCCAAGCCTCGGTGCCCCTTCTCTTCCTCCCGTTCGGCCGCTGACCAGCACCACAGGCAGCTGGAAGGCCGGGGTCCCACAGCTCAGAGAGGCCCGCGGCCCGCTTTTTGCGCCACGGCCTGAGCTCACCCACCTGATGCTCTTTCACCACTTCGCTGAGGCAGGGGTACCGCTCCGAGATCCATCGGTAAAACTTGGGGACTCCCATTTTGACCGTCGACACTAATTCCAGTCGGTGCAGAAACGAAACCAAACGCCCCGCTCGGGCCTCCGCCGCCGCCTCCGGCCGTCGCTCGGAGGATGACAACACAAGGTCCGCCAGACCATAGAGCAAATCGTGGGCCTAGAGGGGCAGGACGGCGCTGGTGGGCGGTGGGTCCTGTCTATCCCGCTGCCTCACTGCTCTTCCCTACTCGTTGGTGACAGCGCAAGAGGCGTAATCTGCTCATTAGGTGATCTCGGGTTTAAAATGACGATTGAGGTGTGGACTTGCGGATGGTATGAGAACATTTAAGGGACAGTTGGTTAGATTTATGTTAACTTGAAACATGGCAGAGTCGTTGGGAAGAGAAGTCTCAACTGAGAAAAAAGCTGCTTCCAGATTGTGGGAATATTTTGATTTATGATCAATGAGGGAGGGCCCGTCTGCCTCTGTGCTGCTGCCTCCCCTGGGCCGGTGGTCTTACGTGAGAAAGGCGGAGTGAACAAGCCAGGAAGCAACAACGTTCCTCCACAGCTTCTTGGATTCCTGCCTCCAGTTCCTTTGATGATGGGCTGTGATGTGGAAGTGTAAGCCAAATAAACCCCGTGCTTCCTAAGCTGCTTTTGGTCATAGTGTTTATAACAGTAATAGAAACCCTAAGGTATTGGACATTGCTTTTTGTTCTGTAGGCTTGTCCCTCCTGGGATCGCTAAATTTACTATTTTTCAACAGACTTGAAAAGGTCTGGTTAGTCTGTGAGGGGGGCAATTCTCTGAGTAATATAAACCTACAGAAGAGCTTTATTTTCTAATTTTTAAAGAGTTTTTATAGTTTTTCTCTTTCTTTTATTAAATTATTTTACTTACATTCCAAATTCCCCCTCCCCCCTCCCCAGGCACCTTTCTCGGTACTCCCTTCTGATTTAAGATTTATTATTTATATGAGTACATGGTCTTCAGTCAGATCTCATTGTGATTGTGAGCCACCATGTGGTTGCTGGGAGTTGAACTCAGGACCTTCAGAAGAGCAGTCAGCACTCTTAACCTCTGAGCCATCTCTCCAGCCCCTCTCTGGGACTTTCTAGAGGTTACCCTTGTGCCCCCAACCATCACTGCTGCATATTTTGATTCATTCTCCTGGCCCTCTGGGCATCCCTCCTGTTTCTCCCCACACCTGATCCTGCCCCTCTTTTTCCTCTCCTCATAACCTCTCCGACCAAGTTTCCTCCCTCTGCCTCTCATGATTATTGTTCCTCTTCTAAGTGGGTTTCAGGTATCCACATCTGGGCCTTCCTTCTTGTTAAGCTTCCTATGGTCTGAGAGTTGTATTATAGAAAAGAATAATTTCCCAACATTTCAAGATCTGGGTTACTCCCCTCATACACAATACCCTGTTTCAAAACAAAAGAAACCAACAAAATTCCAAAAGCCTGTTGTGGTCACTTAGGAGGCATGGGAGGATCAGAAGTTAAAGGCCATCCTCAGGTACATAGCAAGTTCAGGGAGATCCGAGGTGATATGAAAGCCCATCTCAACCCCAAAACTCATAAACCTGTGTGGCATGAAACTTTGAATCACTGCACTTGAAGGATGGAGGCAGGAAGATCAGGTCATCCTCACCCACATAAGTTCCAGACTAATCTGCCCTACAGGAAAACCTGTCTCAACCAAACAGGACAAAAGTCACTATGAACATTTCTGTTCTGGTTTTTATTATATGACTTTCCTTACACTAAGTTACTGGATTCCTTCCTTTGGCACTGGCCATCTTCCATGATTACCGCTTGGACAACATTCATCTTTAGTCAAGAGGACCTTCCATGTAGGTGACTTCGGTCTTCATGCAAGGATTGTATAGAGAAGACTCATTCACACGCACTTTCTCCTTTTATAAGGAGAAATATTGCTTTATACTTTTTTTTTGAGACAGGGTTTCTATGTATTGTTAGCTAGCCTGATACTCTATGTAGACCAGGCTAGTCTCTAACACACAGAGATTTACCTGTCTCTGACTCCCAAGTATCATGATCAAGGGCATGCACCACCACACCCAGCTTTTTTCTTTTTTTAATTTTTTTTAACTTATTTACATTACATCCTGACTGACCCCCTCCTGGTCACCCCTCCTACAATTCTTCCCCTTTCCCCCTTCTCCTTCTCCCCCCACCCTGACACTTCAAGTCTCTGTGGAGCTAGGCGCTTCCTTTCCCACTAAGTCCAGATAAGGCAGCCCAGCTAGAATATATCCCATGTACAGGCAACCCAGCTTTTTTGCTTAAAGTGTATCCAAATCTCATTGTCTTTATACAGGTTAGATTTGTAAAACATATTTTGCTATAGGAAATGAAAATCGGGTTGAAAAGTTATAAAGCACTGACCTTGACCTGAATATAAAAGATTAGATTGGCATTGTATCTTAGAGGTTTTATGCTATGAAAAGACATCATGACCAAGGCAACTCTTATAAGTACAACATTTAATTGGGGCTGGCTTACACAGGCTCAGAGGTTCAGTCCACTATCATCAAGATAGGAGCATGACAGCATCCAGGCAAGCATGGTGCAGGAGGAGCTGAGAGTTCTACATCTTGTTAAAAAGACAAACAGTAGAAGACTGTCTTCTAGGGAGCTAGGAAGAGAATCTAAAAGCCCATGCCCACAGTGACAAAGGCCAACAAGGCCACACCTCCAATAGTGCCACTCCCTGGGCCAAGCACATACAAACCATCACACATTGTATTTAGAAAATGAATCTTAAAAAAAACATATATTTTGGGAATGGATATTGAAAATATAATACCTATGTACACATTTTTCATTAATAAATAAGATATATGGGGCTGGAGAGATGACTCAGCGGTTAAGAGCACTGACTGCTCTTCTGAAGGTCTTGAGTTCAAATCCCAGCAACCACATGGCGGCTCACAACCATCTGTAATAAGATCTGACACCCTTTTCTGGAGTGTCTGAAGACAGCTACAGTGTACTCATATATAGTAAATCTTAAAAAAAAAAAGTTATATATCTTTTGAAGGAAAATGGATGCAAGTGGAGAGCATCATATTGTGTAAACTGAGTCTCAGAAAGATAACTGAGACTTTCATAACTGAGACTGAGATATTTTCTTTCATATATGGTTCCTAGATTTTTTTATAGCTACTTAAAATCATGTATGTATATGTGACATGAAAGCAGAGACAACACTGTTGAAGGAAACTAAAGAGACTGGGGAACAACAGGGAGTGAGGAAGGAGTTTGTTCAAAGTATATTATGTATTTGTTTGAAATGATCCTTATGCATCTAGTACCATGTACAACAAAATATAAAAATGCAAATCAATTAAACATGTTTATATGAATAAGCTACCAAAATTAAATTGAAATGGATAAAAAGCACATACATGCACGCCCTCCAACACATAGAGTATGTGAAAAAAGGTTATCTAATTATCCTGTCCTGAAGTGTTGGCATCAAATCGGAGTGGAAATTGAATGTTCAGTTCTCACACCCATGCCCTCTGCTTATTATGGTTTACTTCACCACACTTACTTACAGGAAAAAAGAAGGCAGAGTTCTAGTCAGCAGTTCTCCATTTGACTATAATAAATGTATTATAATTCTTTTCCTTTTAATCTATTAGAAAATGTGCAGAAAAATCTAAACACATTAAAAAACTTTAGATTTGAAAATCTTATACAATTTTAAATATTGGTGTTTGCTCCGACTACTGTACAGGGTACTATGACACATCAACAGTGTGCTGTTTTTAAATGTACAGAATGCTGGGGTTAAGATGTGGCTCAATGGTAGTACATATACTTAGCATGGTTCAGTCTTCGGTATACCAATAATTACATAGCTGATTTAGTTTTCACATGCATATATCTTGAGTTTCTCTTCTTTGATCACATTTTTAGTCATTGTTCAATATATTATTGCTTTATGAAATGAATTTAATGATAAGTTACCATTTTCTACAGGGCAGAAGAGGAAGCTCTGGCTACATGTCCAGTTCAGAACCTGTCCACAATATGAATTCAATATAACTTTGTTGCTATTCAAATAAAACCTTATGCTAACACTTTGAAAAGGAAATTGATATAATGTATAAAATGAAATTAGGTTGGCTGGTTCCTTGCAATTACATTATTTTTTGATCATGAGAATACATGTTTTATTTCTCTAGTTGGACTAAGTAACATATACTAAGAAAGCAGTGTTTAATAATTGAATCCATTATTTTAAATACTGTTAAAAATCACAGAGAAATACTAGTTTCTCTGAGAATGCAAGTAAATGCTATTTTACTTTAGAATTAAAGGCAAACCACTGATTAGTAACTTGGATTTCAGATTATTAATATATTCTTTGAAATAACTTTATTTTACATATATGGGGTCCAACCAAGGTACATCTGACAGAGTAAGTTTTCATCAGTAGCTTCTTGTATGAGGTAATGCACATGGCCTTCAATAGATAATGGCAGCCCTGTTACTCGGTTTCGGGTCTTGATTACACCTTGCAGTCGTTGTTCAATGTCAAGAACATGAGTCTTGGCCTAAAAAAGAAACAGAAAGCCATTAAGGCTACAGACCCAATACAATTGGAGTTTCTACTTCCCTCACTTAATGTTAGCAGGGTTTGACAATACCCCATTGTAGCAATGAAACAAATCCATTAACTTGAGATCTCACTTTGATGTGTACAAAAAATGAACATGTGCCGGGCGGTGGTGGTGCACACCTGTAATCCCAGCACTCTGGGAGGCAGAGGCAGGCGGATTTCTGAGTTTGAGGCCAGCCTGGTCTACAGAGTGAGTTCCAGGACAGCCAGGGCTACACAGAGAAACCCTGTCTCAGGAAAAACAAAAAACAAAAAAAACACAACAACAAAAAACTGAACATGTATTATTTGGACATGTTTCTGCAATGTAATAACCACTAGGTAACTCTGTACATCATAATTCCAGGAAAGTAATAATTTAAAACATCTGTTTTGAAGCAGTGGATTGCCTGTTTAGTAGACAGGAGACCCTGGGTTCTATTCCTTTCCACTATCAAACAAAACAAAGCAAACAGAAAGCAACCTATTTTGAAATGTTAGTTCTTAAATATTTTAGTGAAGACTCTAACAATGGTGGCAATGCTCTAATGGCTAATAAATTTACATTAGTGCACGTAAATAGAATTTTAAGTAACTACTTGGGATTCTTTACATCTCTCTAAAGAATATGCAAATTAGAATGCAAAATTGAGAATGTTATTAGAAAAATAATTTCAGACTGTGGGATGAAGTGTGGGATTGTTAACATTAATTAAAGCATATACTTAGCATATGCAAGGCCTTGGGTTGAGTTTCAAGCAATAAAAAAAGGTTGGGGGAGAAAAGGAATCTTCAGTGTATATCTGTCAACTCTGAAGTTTTAACTAATTTTAGATTTCAGGGTAATCAATTATTTTGGTCAGTGATAATATCTGGAATCAGTTCTCACTTAGAGAGAGACATGCTATTAGCTAATGCCAAGCTGCAGCTGTGACTTACCTTTTCATTGACAACTTCCCCGGTTTCATTCAGTGTAGCTTTGGAATGCCCTTTCACTGGTTTACTCCATTCCACCAGAGGATCATGTAGAAAAGTCTTTAAGACACTAAAATTGAAACATAGTAATAGTACATTCATTCCCTTTGCAGAAGAGAAATCTTACATAAATCAATACTTAAAAGTAGAATAAGTGAAGAATAGGAAGATAACAGTATTATTACAAGATAAAGGAGTATACTGCATTTTCAGATAGCTTATGTAAAATTATTGGGGATAGAGTGGGTAAGTTAAGGGAAAAGTAGAGAGGTAATGTTGCAGGGACTCAGATGTTTTGGGGAGAATAAGATGAATTCTGTGTGACATCTCAAGAAGTGTACTGTCAACTGTTAAACAGTACTTGTTATTCTCTACCACGTTCAAGGAACATACAATACCTTCTTCAGTTACCATATAGATCAATTCCACATCTTTCTGTGCTCTAGACATCAACTCCAACTGCCTTGGGAAACTTGTTTGGCTATATTACAAACATCTCAAATTATCTTCAAAACAAAATTCATTGTCTTTTTCTAGTTATTGTTTTCTATATTCCTAAATCAGTAACAAACATCATTTGTACTCTTGCCCTGAACAAAAAAATAAACTATCATCAACTGATGTTCATCTGCCATCCAGTTTTACATACAACATAAGTTCAGAGTCCTCCTACTCACTCCATGTCTGCTACCACTACTTCACCCAGGTATAGCCTGGAACTTGGATTTTTCTGCAGTGCAGAATGGATGCTTTCATTTCCTCTTTCTCTATTTCTTTTTTTTAAAATTTCCTTCATAAAACTCATTTATGTTTTACTTCTCAGAATAATTTTCTCCTGTACTTAGTTAATAATTTAAATTTTCAGCCACTTCAAAAGGTAAAAGGTATTTTCTGACTTATCTAGAAAAAAAGTGTATGTGTGACTCTCTTATTGACACATGACATGATGAGTGTTCCTTTATGTTTGACACAGTATTCTACTAGAACGTCTAGAATTCTACTTTTAAAAGTAAGAGAACTTTGAAAGTCCTTTAAAAATCTGCCTTTCTGGACTGGGGAGGTGAATTAATGTTTGCTATGCAAGTCTCAGGTCCCAGATTCAGATTTCCAGCTCCCATATAAAAAGCTAGAAACAGCAGTACATATCTGTAACTCAGCCACCGAGGAGGAGGTACAGATGGTAACTAGAGCTCATTGGTCAGTCAGTCTAGCTCCATCAGTCAACTCCATGTTCAGTGGGAGACCAAATCTCAGAAAACAAGTGAAAGTAATTGAATGAAGACAGCTGTTGCTGACCTTTGGCCTAATTTGGCCTAAATTAAAACTGAAAAGCTGACTGACTTATCTCTAAGATCAACAAAATTCCCCTTGCTCTATCTAGTACATATTGATCAAACCCATCATTTAGACAAGAAAGGGAGGGAAAAATACTACAATTTGAAAAGTAGCAGTAAAATGTTACATGTAACTGAGCTGCAATTGCAGAGGGAAAGCCTTTAGGGATCCACTGAAGTAACTACTCAGAGCAAATAGAGACCAGCAGGCTTCCGGACAAGAGCTGCTGTACTTCTGTAAATTAGCAATGAGAACTAGAAACAAAATTGAGAGAAAAATCATGCAGGAGCCATGGGTGAAGAAGGGTAGAGGGACAACCTCATGGGTGCCTTCCACTTTTTGTTCATTGGCTGACTTTGCTCTGACGGCTAGATGAGCTGGCTAGCAAGCTCCAGTCATCTGTCTGTCTTTTCTTCTCATCTCTCCATGGACAGATTAGGTGGCTGTCCCAGCACCCTGCTTCTTACATGGATTCTGGAGAGCTGAACTCAGATCCTCATACTCGTGAGGCAGTGCGTTATGGACTGAACCATCTCCCAGTTAGAGTGAACTCTTGAAATCTGTGTGTTCACACATGAGCACAGATGGCAGAGGGGGCCAGAGCATCCGGTCCCCTGATCTCTGTAGCTGAAGTGACAGGCAGCTGTGAGTTGTCTAACATGGGTGACTGGAATTCAAATTGGGTCCTCTACGTGCAAGAACCTATGTGTTCTTAACTCCTGAACCATCGCTCAATCTTCAGGAAAGTAACTTTAAAGTTAAGAGTTAGACATTTAAAACTATAAAACATTGTCTGAAGAAATTAATGAATAGCCAGGCAGCGGTGGTGGCACACGCCTTTAATTCCAGCACTTGGGAGGCAGAGGCAGGCGGATTTCTAGTTTGAGGCCAGCCTGGTCTACAGAGTGAGTTCCAGGACAGTTGGGGCTACACAGAGAAACCCTGTCTCGAACAAACAAAAAACAAACAAACAAACAAACAAAAAAGAAGTTAATGAATATTTAATCATGTGGAAAACAATTATAGTTCAGAAAAAAATGTTAAGATGGTACTACAGTACAAATATAACTACAAATTCACTGTCATGCCTATAAAAATCCAAGTCAGCCTCCTGCAGTAATTGGTGGTTTTAACATTCACAAGGAAATGTGGAGACTCATGCAAGTCAAAAAATCTTGATAAAGAAGTAATAAGAATTCACTTCCTGATTTCAAAAATTTTTTATAAAGATAGTCATGGAGATAGTGGTTGAGTAGTTGGCATATTAACATATAACTTACTAGAAGTACTGAAAACCAACTGACCATTTCAGTAAAAAGTTAGCACAATTAAATATTGGAAAAAGTCTTATCAACAAAGGGTGGCCAAGTGTGGTGACATGTCCCTATAATCCCACCTCAGCACTTAGGGAGGTAGAGGATCCCTGCAAGTTCAAGACCAGTTTGGTCTACACAGTGAGTTCCAGTTCAGCCGGGCGTATGTAGTAACTAGTACCTTGTCTTAAACAAAACAAAAGTTGTCAAGACAAGTGAATTTGTGTAGGAAAAAGAATGAAAGTAAACTATTTCACACCATACACACAAAGTAACACTGAGCAGATCAAAGAAAAAAAGGAGCTAAGTCTATAAATGATTAGAAAAACCAAAAACCACAGAAAGCATCACAAATTTGGACAAGACAGCTTTTTTGTTATTAATTTACACATGACATAAAAAATAACCAGAATGAAAATGTAAATAAATTATGACTTTAAAAAAATTAATGATTTTGGCTAGAGATATAGACAGGTAGTAGTGTGTGCTTAAGTATATATCTAAACACACTGAACGCCCTGAGCTCAACCTCTAGCACCAAAACAAACTCCTATGACTGAAAGGGGATAGGGGCTGGCGAGATGGTCCAGTGGATAAGAGCACTGTTTCTTTCAGAGGATAAAACCCAGCACCACTGTGGCAGCTCATAACTGTCTCTCACTAAGGGACAGTTCTAAGGGACCACACACCCTTTTCTAGCCTTCACAGGCACCAGGTACACATGTAGTGCACAGACATACATTTAGTCAAACACCCATGAACATAAATTTTTTTAAAATTAAAAAAAATGAAAGTATTTGTTGATCAGTGTGTTAGAAGGTTCTTGTATCCAGATTAAGAATTCTTACAATTCAAGGATAAAAAGACAACCCAATCAAATAACAGGCAAAGAAGGTATGCAGTGTAGCATGCATGTATACTTCCAACTACCAGAGATGCTGGATCAGAAGGATAGATTGAGTCCTGAAGTTTAAGGGCAGCCCAGATAATACAGTAAGACACACCCACACAAAAATAATATGCTAATGTTTTTAACAGACATTTATGCAAAGAAGATATACAGATGCTAATAAGGGAACAAAAAAGCCAATGTTCAACATTCCTGGTCATTAGGAAAAGGCAAATTAAAACTACAAGGAAATATTACTTCATATCTCAGGATGGCTAAAATAATAGTATTTAGCGTTGGTAAAGACACGGAGGAATGGAAACTCATACACATTACTAATGGAATTAAAATTTCTATAATTTCTTTGGAAAAGTTTGAAGGCTATTCAAAGTACCATGACTCCAAAGTTCTACTCATAGGCATTCACAAAAGAACTGAAAATATTCATCCACATAGAAGTTGTACATAAAGTTCACAACATGCTATCCATAATAGGCCAAAGGTGGAATTACTATAATGTCTATTACCTGGTAGTTGAAGAAATAAAATATAGTCTCATCAATAAAATAGAACACTACTTGGTAATTAAAATGAATGAAGTACTTACATATGATGAACCTTGAAACCACTATGCTACACGAAAGAAGACAGACATGAAGGTCACAAATTATATGATCAAACTGACATAAAATGTCCACTATAGGTATTCCAGAGATAGGGAGTGGATTAGTGGAAGTGGAAAGGAAGGAGTTGAGAAGAATTGGTAATACCCACAGAAGTGTTCTGTGTCAGGTATAGAACATATCTTAAAATTAATGTAATTTTAAGTGAGTAATTATGGCACTATACTGAAACTCTCAGAAAAGCATTTTTGTGGGTGGGAGGTGACAGATCTCACTATGTAGCACTACTTGAATGGGAACTCAGTATGCAGACCAGGATGACCTAGAAATTGCATGAATCTTTTTGTTTTTTTGTTTTTTTGTTTTTTCGAGACAGGATTTCTCTGTGTAGTCCTGGCTGTCCTGGAACTCACTCTGTAGACCAGGATGGCCTCGAACTCAGAAATCGCCTGCCTCTGCCTCCCAAGTGTTGGGATTAAAGGCGTGCGCCACCCCTGCCCAGCAAATTACATGATTCTTTTGCCTCTGTCTCTTGAGTGCTAGGATGAAGAACATGGACCATCATTCCAAGCCTTAAGTTATTATTTCTAAAAATATACTTTAGCACAAAGTGGTTTCTATGTAAAGAAAATATATTAATAGACCAGTATTTCCATTCACAGTCACTAGTAGATTACTTACAAGTACATACAGTTACCTCATTAAAGGCTCTCTCTGATCCCTCATCAGCCTCAGCGTAACTTCACATGCTCTTCGAAACAGACCCTCTGTCCCCATAGGACCCATTCCATTAACCATGTTATGAGTCAGTCGAAATGGTACAATTTCTGGAACTTCAAAAGTTTCTCCCTTAAAAACAAAGAGTTTTATTATATGGTAATAATAAACGTATAAAACCTTTGCTCAAAGAGTTTGAAACTTCATGTTTGGATTCTTAGGAAAGAGAAAAAATATCCTCCAAATATTTATGTGATTACATAGAGGCATCTGTTGAAAAGAGCCACATAACACTGCCTTTGCTTTTGGGCAATGTGAAACTATGGCTTAATCTTAGATATAAGGTCAAGATGAATGGATTCACTTTGTCCAGTTTAGTATACTGAATATTATTATAGTGCATATTTACACATTCAGTATTCACTCTCAATAACATAATGTGCAACTGTTCTCATGTCTATTGTCCTAAATTTTCCTTTTGTATGGTTTGATCTATACCATTTATTTATCTTCGATTTCTTTTCAGCCAAATCTATAGACTTTTTTATCTTCCTGTGATAGCTAATGGCAACTCAAAGAAGATAGGTCAACGAAAACTGAAATGACCTAATCTTCCTTCAGAATTGTAATAGTAGAAAATTTTGAGGTTCTTAAAGATGTATCGATTAGCCTTAATTTACTCTCAGGGACCCACTCTGGTACTATTTGTTGTAGCTGTTATTTAGTTGCAAGGGACTTAACACATATTGGTTAAGTACTCTACTACTGAATTATACCCTAGCTTGACTTTTTCTTTAACCGAGATCAGACTTGACATATAAATTTGACATATAGAATGTCAAATTTGGAAATGCTAAACAACTCCAATTTCATGGAACTAAGTCTCTGTAAAATGAACTGATCTGCCCAAGTTCACATAGCTAGTAACTAAGTTAGGATTACAGCTCATACCTTCCATATACCGTTCTTCTAACTTCTCTGCATCCTAAATAGCTTTTCTAAGGGATCCACTGATAAAAATCAGTCAAGAAACTCTGTGTTATGCAACTATAACTAAAGTGTATAGCTAGGGAGAACAGTTGTTGGGGAAAGAAAATTCAAGGTAATATATCCAATAACTGAAGTCATGTCATACCTTATTAAAAAGACAGTTGAAATCTACATGTACACATTCACCAGTGAAAGAATCAAAAAGAATGTTTTCACCATGACGGTCTCCAAGCCCCAGGATGTAGCCAACCATTGACATGACTGCAGTAGAGCGGCAATATGCAGATCTGCTACTGTACCTAAAGTAGTACAATACTTGTCAAATACTATGTGCCAGGTTAAGTAAAAAAAAAAAAGAAAAAATTTAAAAAGAAACATTAAACTATAACAATATCTTTGGTAACTTGCCATGATGTAGGATCAGGAAATGTTCTCAGAAACCACTCATGAAAAACAGGAGGGTGCCTGGGCAAGAGTAATTCTTGGAATACTTTGAGTTTTTCAGATAAAGCTGCTGACTTTGGTAGCATACACTGGCGAAGCTCCTTTCCTGTCATATACACTCCTACAAAGCAGAATGACTTTAATTGTTTGTACAGCCAAATGAAAAAAGAAGCAAAAATAATTTTGTTAAAATATGAAGATGCCAACTTTGCTACAACTGAAAAGCAAGAATCGAAAAATACCAATTATATATTAATGGTTATAACTTGACAGTATAACAATAATATACCCTACTATTTTTCTTTAATACTTATTAAAAGTACAGCCTCTGTCATGGTTTGAATATGCTTGGCCCAGGGAGTAATACTACTTGGAAGTGTGACCTTGTTGGAATAGGTGTGTTACTGTGGGCATGGGCGTTAAGACCCTTGTCTTAGCTGCTAGTACTCTGCTAGCAGCCTTCAAAGGAAGATGGAGAACTCTCAGCTCCTCCTGCACCATGCCTGCCTGGATGTTGCCATGTGCCTGCCTTGATGATAATAGACTGAACCTCTGAACTTGTAAGCCAGCCCCAATTAAATGTTGTTCTAAGACTTGCCATGGTCAGTGTCTGTTCCCAGCAGTAAAACCTTAAGACAGCCTCTTGTTGTTGAGTTTGAAGCCATCCTAGTCTACATAGTAAGAGTCTTTGTATCAAAAAACATACAAACAAAATCAACAACAACAAAAAGGTATGTAACAATGTAGAAATCTGATCAGTTATTTTTTTCTATTATACAGTTAATGTTTTTTTTCTCTTCACAATGAACAATTCTCTCATTGTGAGAGCTACTCTTGGATGTCAACTTGACCACATCTGGAATGAACTACAATCCAGAAATGGAGGGCACACCTGTGATTGCGATCTTGAGGCTGGAAGGCACAGGCTTTTGATCTCTGGATCTTGACATGGGATGTCACATGCTTTTGATCCAGATCTTGAGGCATAGTGGCTATGAAAAGCTTAGGTCCAGGGAAGGTGGCACATGCCTTTAATCCCAGGAGACAGCCAAGCAGATCTCTAAGTTCAAGGCCAGCCTGGGACCGAGCAAGTTCCAAGTGAAGAACAGCTTAGGTCCAGGGTGGTGGACCTTTAATCTGCGCCACACCATCTGCTGGAGGCCGACATAAGGACAATAGAAAAAGGAAGTTTTGTTTTTTGTCTGCTTGCACTCACTTGCTAGCACATCTGTTGAAACATATTTCTTCAGGATTTCAGCTTAGATAGAAGACAAGCCGAATCTCCTAACTTCATAGTTAGGACTTCCCATTCACAGCTGCCTATTGTTGGGTTGGTGGGACTGGAGACGTGATCATTCCAATAAATTACCTTAAAATATACATTCCATAAGTTCTGTGACTTTAGAGAACCCTGACTAATACACTAAATGAAAAAGGATTTGATACTACAAATGACCTGCTTCCTTACCACACTTTTGCCTTAATTTTTTCTTTGTAAACATTTGGGACATGATATCCTCTGCAGCCATGGCTGACACTGAACTTCTGTTCCTCCTGTCTTGGACTTCCTGAGTGCTGGGATCACAGGAAAGCATCACCATAGTTAACTACCTCTGTCTACTAACATTAGAACCTGTTTATAATCATTGCCTGTGATATCCATTCCTATGGTGTTTGTTAGTTCATAATATTCTATTTCCTCAGTCTTGCATTATTCATTCCAATTTTACTACAATAAAGACCTTTTCCTACTTACCTTTTTTTGAAAGTATTTGATTATATAAGTATGAAGGTACATTTGTTTTACTTCATGGGTTATAATTAATTATGATCATCATTTTTCTAAAGTTAACTAACTTTTGTTATTCATAGAGTATTTGCTTATTTGCAGATAAAGTAATTTCAGAATTGCTAACAAATATTTCAGATAAATAAATGTTCAGATTTTTTAAGCTACCTCAAGATTTTTGCACTGAAAACAAAAAGAAAGGGTTCAAAGGAAGGAAGGGAAGAAAGAAGACCTTACATGCTTCTGTGTATAGAATATAAATTTTACTAGGCTTAGGTAAAAAATGTGTATTGATATGATAAAAACTATTATATACATATTTTACATGTTTACAGCTAACAACATCATAGTATATACTTCTATCATAAAAATAAATATAATACCTTTTTCTTTATATATTTTGGTCAGAATAGGTCTCAAGCCAGCAGTATTGTTCACCCATTCAATAATCCCACATTCATCATTGAGTGGAATAACTGCATATGTTCGGATATGAAGTTCTCTTCGACGTGATTCTGCATCTTTTCTTAAGCTCTATGGAAAACAAAGACAGAAATAAAAAATACAATTCAGATTCCTATTATGTCAAATGTATCTAAATATTGTTCATTTCCTAGGAAAAGTGCTCATGGCAGCCTGTAATGAATAATTCTGAAAGGTAGAGGAGACAGGTATGGGATCATGTCCCTATTCTACTTCTAAACCTTAAAATGCCTTAGAAGAGCTTCTCTTTAGTTCTCCACTATGCATGTAACAGAATACTACATTTGAAATGCAGTATTTATAACAATATCAAAACAACACACTATTGTTTTCTTTTCTACTACATTACAGATAATGATTAACAATAAGTACTTAAGCACAGAGACTAATGCTTAATCTTATCTAAGAATTATTCTTTTACTTTCCTCTTGGAAAACGTCATAAGGAATCATACTATCTACCAAAAAAAAAAAAAAAAAATCCCCCAAACCTGTAATGCATAGCATACTAAGTCTGTGTACAAATATATATAATTTACTTTTATTCTGAGACTGGGTCTTGCTTGCAAAACTTACTAATAAAAAAATGAATTCCATTAGTCTACAATCCTTTCTCAAGTGATTTTTGGCTTATATATCATGATGTATTTGACTTTCTCTCTCCCCTCCTTTCTCTTTTTCCTTTCTTTCTTTCTTAAAACAGAGATCTGTGACTTCTGCACAGAAAAATGAATTTTTCCCTAAAGATGATTTTTTTGAAGCCTACCTGTGCTTGAAACCTTCATGCCCCAGTCCCCTAAATGGTGCTTCCATCACCACTCCTAGCTAATAAGCTTTGAATTACACTTCCTATATTTGAGTCAGATAGCAAGCACTTACTAAAAGAATGAAAAAAATGCTAATGATTACTTTTAAACAATGAAATCATGAAAACAGAATCTACTTTTTTCTAGCTCTGAAACAGAAACCCCGAGGTTCAGGTAAGTATTAAGAGTGTTTTATACAAAGCTATTAAGCAGAAAATATTTTCCTTCATTATTGTCATATATCACCTATAAACAAAATAATAACTGCTGAACATTAACTGACCATTAATTTAAATCTATGAATATATCCAAAAATCTGATAAGATGCGATTTGAACACTGGAGGATTGTCAGGTGGAAGAAACTCAAGTATTGATAATGGGTGAGTGTAGATCCATGTGCACACACTCAATGGCCCTGAAATATACACTTGATTTAAATGACAGTAGGTACATTTATCACAGAGATGAGAAAGTTAAAGCATACATCCCATTTCAGTAGAAATCTATCTGCATATTAAGAAGTTCATATTACTATGACAATCATTTTCCTAATTCTGTAATACAAACAATGAGGCTTGGCAGGTTGGAGCACTTGCTGCTCTTCTTGAGGGCTCCATTTGTTCTCAGCACCTATCTCAGGGGCTCACAGTCATCTAAGCTCAGATCCATGGACGCTCAGGCCTCTGGACTTGGCAAGCACCTGTACTCATGTGCAGAGATGCAGTCATACACATACACATATTGAAAAGAATATAAATGAATCTTCAAAAAGCAAACTGTTTCTAACCTTGTTAATCAGAGAATTGAATTCCATTAATCTACAGTCTTTTCTCAAGTCATCTTTTGGTTTACACATCATGATGTAGAACTTTCCATCTGAGCCCTTTAAAGAGATTTTCTTTGGTTTCTGAAGAGAAGAAAGAATTTCTACCTAAAAAATAATGAGTATTATATTTAAGAAAAGGTCGAAATTCTTTGTTAAATTTGAATATTATATTGTTATACATCATCATGATAAGAAAAGAGTAAGTGGGAGTATGTAGTAACTTTGTATTTTTACCTTAGTTATCTAGAAGCTCAAAAGTATGAATAGTGACAACTTTCTGAAACATTAGGAATAGTGAAATAAAAAAAATTAAGAAAACCCTGATTGTCAGTCAAACAAATACTTACACATGCAAATTCAGTTAGTCCTTTCAAAGCAGTCACAAAATTTTGCATAATAAAAATCATAATGTTGGAAAAGTATTATCAAAACACATCATATAAATGTAATAAATTTTCAAAGAATAAGTTTATCAATTGAAAGTACTTTGTTTTTGAAAATAAACTTCTCCAAAATGAAGCCAACCTCATAATGTAAATAAGGTAAAAGTTACTGCTTCAGTTAAAAACAAAACTTGATTATAATAATGTACAATGTAAGTGGTTTTAAAAAGTTTTAAAATGTCCTAAGTCATAGAAATTTTGGAATAAATATAGTCTTTAAAAGCTTTTCCCTAGGACTATTTCCTTAAAATAAACATACATTTGCAGCCATATTTCCTCGGTAGGTGTGTGGGACAGAAGCAACCGGGATGCCTGGCAGGTAAGAGGCAGCAGGCTCATTCCCAGCAGTGCATTTAAAAAACAGGGATGGGGCCGAGGAAATGTTCAGTCAGTGGACCACGTGCTGCACAGTGTGAGGAACTGAGTTTGGAACATGCCTGTAATACAATGCTTTATAATGAGGTAGAAGGCAGAAGCAGAATTGTGGAAGCTAATGGGTCAGCTAGCCTGAAATTGTCTGAAACAAAGTAGAAGGTGAGGATCGGCACTTGAGGTTATTCTCTGACCTCCTGCGCTGTGGCACACACACACATATTAACTCACGCACACATACAGAACAAAAAGTTATCTGAATCTTGTTTCCTCATAAGAAACAAATAAAAACGTATTTTGTTCCTTTTGCTCTCCATTTTTCTAAGACAAAAGAAAATATAGGAAAATACAACTATGAAAAATGGTCATAGTGAAATGGAGCATGAGGAAATCAAAATTTTTAGGCTTGCTATGATTCCTTATCACTTGACTTTGCTCTATAGTATAAGACAGTTTCACTTCTCTACATTCCTAGGGTTTTCTTTTTAAATAAACTCACTAAGATTTTTAGCTTAATTTGAAGGTGTAAATTTAACTACACTTAAAAATTATAGTTATATAAAACTGAAGTTTACCACATCATCGAAGCCTGCAAGATAGGCCCAATGCCCAGGAAAGGGGTCATGATTAGCATGGGTACCCAGAATTGACGGAAGAGTAGGTATCATGACTGACTGCAAAGGAATGAGGATTTCACTAAATGTTGGGTCTTCTACAAGCTTTTTAAGCATTTTAAAGTGAGTGCTCATGCTTAATGTGGAATTACTTCCATCAACCTGAAAAACAAACAAACAAACACATAGTATATTTCAATTTTTCTGAGTTTACCTTGAATTACAGAACTTTAATCACAATATTTTAATTCTACAGTTTCAATTACTCAGCAGTGTAAAATGTCCTAAGTATTTTTAATCATCTCATTTAAAACCCTTTTACCTTATAAATAACATTCCACTATCATAGTAATATTTAATGACCAGAGAAGATAGTAGAAACCAGAGATCTCTTATCAGATATAAGATAATCTGTAAATAACTTTTTTGGTTTCCAAATCTCATTTAATAACAAAATAATACTGAATTTCTTAATATAAAGATGAATGCTATGTGTGTTTCATTATGGGATATTCTGATACATCATCATCAGTTACAATAGCCAATATAAATATGAATACCTTTAAAATGAGGAAAAAAATTGATTTCCTAAGTATAATTTCCAATAAAGACCTAAGGTTTCAGATAAAGGACTAAGCACTTGAACATGTAAAACACATCTCATAAGTAAGTGTGTCAAGTACATCAGAGGTCAAGTAGAGTTAATGGAAATAATGAAAGATTATGCTGTTGAGAACAGTTTATTCATGAAAGGAAAGGGGAAAAATGGGGTCACCTGTATCTTTTTTACCTAGAAATGGTTACTGGATTTTGATTGTCAAGTGAACTAGCTGTTTATTTGATATGGAACCTTTCCCTTTAATAATTACTCCATACACTTTTATCTCTCCTAGAGTCAGCTTCCCCCAGTCCTTACAGAGACAGTGATTTACTTCTTTATCCACCTTCCTACTTTACTTACAAGCATACTGAAAATCGTAATTACTACTCCTAGATGATAGCCATTGCTTACTTCCTTACAAAAGTACCAGCAATTCTAGACAGTTTCTACTAGACATCTTTGTTCCTTCATCACAATGACTGTGCATTGAAATATACCCTGGAAAAAATGTAAATCAAGGCTCATGTATAAAGTTCTCGTCTACTACGAATAAAGCCTTGGGTTTAATTTCTAACACTATAAAAACACAACAAATTAACAAACAAAAAACCCTCCATTCATTTTTCTATCATATAGGTAGATTAACTTACAAATTTGCAAAGCTTAAGGATATGACAATATAATCAGAGACTCTTTTAATGAATTTTAAATATATTTTATATTTATATTATTTTATATAATTGATTTGATATTTTTAACTTAAAACTACTGATAACTATTAAAATATGAGGACATATGAAAGAGGGACACATGTTATAAATTAAAAACCCCTAGATTTCTTAAGGTAAACCGTACAGGGGTGGGTGTGTATCTCAGTGGTAAAGCCCTTGTTTAGCAAGGTCAGGTTTCTGGTTCAGTCTCTGGCATATCAAGAAAAGGGGGAGAAAAGACACAAGATATATATTTAAAATATTGCACTTGATTGATTTTGCTATGTGTTTACTGATGTACTTAAAAGCTTTAATGAAATATAAGCCCAAGTCACATCTAAGCTTCTGTGTAACACTATTTCACATTTGTAAGCACTAAGATCTGTGATGATACCGATTTGTTGCATAATTCTAGTAGCTTGTCTGTTAAACGAGTTGCATCTCCAACAAACTTTTCTAAAGACTTTTTCATATGGATGGCTTTGGTAAGAATTTCCTTGCATCTGTTCACACGCATGGGATAAGAAGACTGTCAATCAAGAAAAAAAAAAGGATAAATACAATTATATATGAAACCTGAATGGCAACAATCAACTTAAAAGAATATTTAAGATGTGATTTTATAATGATAAGCACCCAGAAAATGAATTTGATAACACCATTTTAATTCTACAGCCTGTGAATACTTTTGAAAACACAATCCAATATTTTGAGATGTAGCACAAGAGAAAAAGAGGAAAATAAAACATAACAATGATTTAATGAATGTCAGCTATTTTTACCATTTTGTACAATTACAAAAATGTGTTTTCAAAGAATATTAATATAATTTATCTAATATTAAAGTTATTTAGTCATCTAATATTTAAGTGAAAATAAAATTGGCAATTAAAATTTACTGTTAAAATATGATTAGAAAAATACATATAGTTACAAGAAAAAACCTAATAAATAGTCTGAATTTTAGTTATCTTTTTATCTTTTCTATAATATTTACTCATTAAATATACTAATTAAAAAAACTAATCAACTTGTATATGCCCACTAATAAGATTTTCAAGATCTTGGATTAAAACACTTAAAAGTTACACATGGTTGGAGTAATGGCTCAGTGATTAAGAGCACCTGTTTACCTTGGTTCAAGGAACCTAGCATCCTGATGGCAATTTATAACTGTTTATAACTCCAATTACAGCGAATCTAACACTTTCTCCTGACCTCTGAGCACCAGGCATGCAAATGGTGCACAGCCATACATCCAAGTAAAACACTCATACATATAAAACAAATCTTTAAAAAAGTGGCTATTATAAATATTTATTAAAAATTTCACAAGAACAGCACTATTCAAGTCTTTAATCTTCACATACTAGTCACTTTGTTTCATACGATAAGCAATTCAAAAATATTTAAACAAGGTAAAATTTTTCTCTATATAGAAAGGAATGAAAACTTACTAACAATATAGGCCAGAACCCTGGAACGTGTATTTATGTATTTGCTTTAGAAATAATGACATACTAAGTGGTAGAAGACACTGTGGTGACCAATGCTTACCTTTGACACAGCAGTCATCATCCACATTGCTTGCTGAGGATAGGCCAGAAATACCTTGGCTATTATTTCCATCAAGACAACAAAAACTTCATCATGAGAATGACAAATTCGAGAGATCAACTGCGAAAAAGCAGTCAAAAACTGATATGGTGCTAAACGATTTGTGTGCTCTGTGAGTACGCTATTTATTTTAGCCAAATCATTTCTCATTTGCAGACGATCAGAACGACCACCTGAGGGCAAACCAGTTTAAGACAAGAAAAACAAACATCAGTATTTCAATTCATTTCTCAGAAAAGATAAAGCAGCTTTAAAAATACATTATTTGCATGCCCACAGCTAGCTGTCTGACAAGACTATGTAAATAGGAAAAGCATTTAGATCAAGGAGGCATATATTTTCATCATCTGCTGTAAGTTTTATGGTATTACGTGTTTAACACCCACATCTTTCAAAGTATTAGGGTTATCAAGAAATGAAAATACTATTACTTTCCATTCTTGAATTATAAGTACTTTTAAGTCTATGGTTTTATCTTTCCTTTTTTCCATACTTACTTGTTTTTGTGAGATTAAATTTTATTATTTTTCAAGAGCATGCTTGTGTTTGTGTGGGTGTAGCGCACACATATGCACACACCTGTGGAGGACAAAAACTTTGTATCTCTTTGGAGCTGGAGCTGTTAAGTAGTTGTAAACTGCTTGATATGGGTACTGGAATTACATTTATGTCTTCTACAAGAACAGTATGTACTCTAACTGATGGACCATCTTTCCAGCCCCCACACTTATGTTTCTTATAACATTATAATACTTTAAATATCAAATTACTTGCTGGTATTTAGAAAGTGAAACTGTGATGCCAAATGCTATTTTTTACCAAAGTTATAATTCTTTCTAGTGCCTTAAAATTGTTACAAAAGTTATACCTTTTTCCCATTCGTATGCTTTAGCACCAAAATCAAGCCATAGGGATAACATTCGTGGCATTGACTGATATATGAACTGATTTCCATACTGAAGAGATCTGCAATTATATGAGTAAGAATTACGATTACCACAGAGGTCTTTGTAGGTTATATGAACTAGAATGTAAAAGCTTAAACTTCAGTTATGTACAGTCTTTGGATAAAAACTATATCACCTACTTATCCATCTATCTGGCACAAAACTCAGTATGTAGCTGAGGATGAGACCCTGAATCCTCTGCTTCTACCCCCTAAGTTACAGAATACAGGCATGGGTAGCAAACCCAGGGCTTCATGCATGGTAAGAATGCCCTCTACCTACTGTGATAATAGCCCCACCCCCTGAACAATGATACTGATATTTCTTCATAGTAGGTTATGTTCCCTTCTTCTATCTTTTCTTACTAAAGTATTCAGTTAGCCCACATCAAAACTTACATTTTTAGTCAAAAGACTTTTTATACTTCTTTCAAATGGTCCTTAAAATCTGTACCTCAATTTGTATTCCATAGTAGTAAGTTTAATGCTCAGGCCTAATCATTCTATTTCTGAGAGATTTTATTTCTACATTTTCTTCATGTTTTTTCCCCTTTACAGATGATGCAGGAGATATATGTTTATAATCCTGAAGCCAGTAGCTTGAGTTTTTAATCACAGACTTTCCCAAAGTACATAACCTAGATGTACTGGCATCTGATATTAAGTTATATTCTAACCACAGCAGGAGGATCAGGAAGATCAAGCCCAGACTTAGCTACATAGAGTTTGAGGCTAGCCTGGACCCCATACAACCCCACCTCATAAAACAAAACAAAACAAAACAAAAAGTTGTATTTCATCCTCTGCCTAGTTCAAGAACAGGGTCCTGACAGATGTGATGGTGCACGCCTGTAATCCCAGAACTGAGAACACTGAAGCAAAGTATGAATTCAGGAATGTCTTGAGCTATAGAGCAAGACTCTGCCTCTCAAATTCAAAAGCAACATAAGAAAAACCAAGCTCTTTATTCCATATAACTTCAAAATAATTTCCTTTGTTTTGTTTTACTGGATTTGACTAGGAAGATATACCCAATTACCATTAAATTTAACAATTAATCATTAAGTTTATGGTCTTCTGAAATACTTTACAAAGTGATTTGAAAGATGAGTGTCACAGCCTTCTGAGTATTGGGATTATGGGTATGAGCCAACCATTTCCAGAAAAGAAGTGAGTAAAAAATATTTTTTGGTTAAATATGCTAGCCAGGTGTTCTACTATGAGTTATGTCTGCAGTCTAGTACTGTTGATATTCTAAAGCTTTAACTATATATACCTTTTCTACAAAACTGTATCTATAAACTTTTTCTATACACATACAAAAGGCATTTTTTAAGACTAAGGAAAAGAACTGTATAAAGAAAACTATTCTGGGATTGGGAATGGCTCAGTGCTGGCTCCACTGAGAGAGGACCTCAGCTTAGGTAGCAGCTCCCACAAGGCTGGTCATGACTCTAACCCAGTTCCAGGGAGATCAGAGGTCCTCTTCTGGCTTCCAAGACTACTACACACACACACATGGTATACACACATGCAGGCAAGTAGGCAAACACTCATACATGCAAAATAAAGATAAATATTAGAAAAGAGAAAGAAAAATATTCTCTCAAATTATAATTGTAGAATGAATCTAAGCATGGTAAAAGAGAAAACACCCTGAATATAGAATGATATGTGATAATATTCATCCATTTTAAATCTCAAACATGAAGTTCTCATACTTACCTTCCAAAATGTAGGACTATATATCGGATGAGATCGCCTTGCTTTTCCATTTTGTTATCTGTTACCATGGGCATCAATTTGTCATAGTACTTGGCAAGGTAGAAATGTCCATCTTCCCACTCTGGCAGAAACAAGGTCACATCCTATAGAAAAGACATATGTCACATAGCTAAGCAAAATGGTAGTTGGCTGGGGCATGGTACTAATAGGTTATTAAACATCAAGAGTATGCATCACATAGCAAATTTAAGTTACTGCATGTTACTCTGGTTTAATAATATTCCAGCGGAACAATAAGGTCAAATGTATAATGCTGATAAGCATTCTTGTCAGGTGTGGCAGACAACACCTGTAATTCTAGCATTCAGGATTACTGAGGCAGTAGGAGTTCAGTAAGTTTGAGACAAATCTGGGATACATATGTAGTGAGTTCCAGGCCAATCTGGGATACAGAGTAAAATCCTGTCTCAAACTAACACATGCAAATCCATGTCCCCACAAATAATCAAAAATCAAAACCCAACTCAAAAAGAACATTTTTGCATATAACCTATGCAGGCATGATAGGTCAAATTATATTCATGAATATTAGTCTCTTATGCTCAGTGTTACTAGTTTGTTTACAGACATGTCTGACTATGTTCCACTAAGGGTGTTGAGGTTTTCAAAAGTGTCATGAGTTTGAAACTAGTATGAGCTGCTTAATTAAGTACCAAATCAGCCAGAGATACAAGGCAAGATCTGATTTCAACTGCCAACACTACACTAAAAAGGAAATTCTGACTTATACTGACAGTTGATTTGTTTATGATACGAAGGAATCAATTCCCCCACCTAGTAAAATGTTTAAATGACATAGCACCATGACCTGAAAATTATTTTTTAGTACCCTATAATAGTTTATAGCCTGTCTCTGCTTTGCTCAGTTCTTCTGGTTTATCTAACTATATGTGAATATAGTTTTTTGATTACAAAACCTTTATAGGTCTTGATATGTTTGCTGGCTAGTCTCTGGTTTTTTCAACAGATATACTTACTACTCTATAGCTTTTCTATCCCACTTAGGGGTGCAGTTCTAGTAATTCCTATTATTGAGCCTGTTCGCCCTCTAGCTTCTAGTCAGGTCTGGGAGATTAGAGAGTATGAACCAAATGATTACAGATCATTTCACTCTAAAACAAAAGAATACACCTTTTTCTCAGCACATCGTGGTACCTTCTCCAAAATTGAGCATATAATTGGTCATAAAACAATCTTAAACCAATATAAGAATATTGAAATAATACCATGCATCCTATCCGATCACCATGGCCTAAGCCTGGTCTTTAATAATAGTAAAAACTAAAGAAAGCCCAGATACATATGGAGACTGAACAACTATTTACTCAATGATAACTTAGTCAGGGAAGAAATAAAGAAGAAATTAAAGACTTCTTGAAATTTAATGAAAATATTGACACATCATACCCAAACTTATGGGACACAATGAAAACAGTGCTAAGAGGAAAGTTCATAGTACTTAGTGCCTAGGTATAGAAAATGGAGAGATCCTACACTAACAACTTAACAGCACACCTGTGAGCTCTAGAAAAAAAAAGAAGCAAACTCACCCAAGAGGAGTAGAAGGCAGGAAATAATCAAACCCAGGGCTGAAATCAACCAAATAGGAAAGAAGAAAACAATACAAAGAATCAACAATACCAGAAGCTGGTTCTTTGCAAGAACAAGATAGATAAACCCCTAGCCAAACTAAAGGGCTGAAAAGCAGTATCCAAATTATTAAAAGGGAGACATTACAACAGAAATGGAGGAAATTAAAAAAATAATCAGATCCTACTCTAAAAGCCTATACTCAACAAAACTGGAAAATATCGATGAAATGGTTTTCTAGACAGATATCACATTCCAGAGTTAAATCAAGAGCAGGTAAACGATCTAAGCAGGCCTATATCGCACAAGGAAATAGAAGAAGTCAGTAAAAAGCTCCCAACCCAGCACTTGGGAGGCAGAGGCAGGCGGATTTCTGAGTTCGAGGCCAGCCTGGTCTATAGAGTGAGTTCCAGGACAACCAGGGCTACACAGAGAAACCCTGTCTCAAAACAAAAACCAACCAACCAAAAAAAAAAAAAAAAAAAAAAAAAAAAAAAAAAAAGGAAAAAAGGAAAAAAAAAAAGATGAACAAAAAACCTCCCAAACAAAAGCCCAGGGCCAGACAGATTTAGTGCAGAATTCTACCAGAACTTCAAAGAAGATCTGATACCAATTTTTCTCAAACTATTCCATAAAACAGAAAGAGAAAGAACAGTACCTAACTTGTTCTATGAAGCCATAATTACTCTGATACCTAAGCCACACAAGGACCCAACCAAAAAAGAGAACTTCAAAGCAATCTTGCATTTTCACATAACTTTTAAATTCCAACTATCCATTACCTATTAGTATCTGAAGAAGACTGTATCAAATGTACTGGTCATTTTATAGTGAGATAACATCTTTAGATTATCAAGTCTTCTCATTCAAAGCTGTGCTACATGCAATTGCATACAAGGGCTGAAGAGATGGCTCAGTGATTAAGAACACTGGGTGCTCTCCCAAAAAAACTCAGGTTCAATTCCCAGTATCCATATGACAGTTCACAATTAATTGTACCTCCTGTTCATCGGTAGATGTCTGGCTTCCAGTGGCACCAGGTATATAGTGCACAGATATATATGCAGGCAAAAGACCCAATCACATAAAAATAAATAAATAAAATGAAAACTCACCCAATAGTATTTAGAATTTTTCCTTTAAAGGCTTTTAATTTTTTAGTTTATAATTACATCATTTCCTTTTCCCAATCCTCTCATATACTCCTTGGTCTCTTTAAAATTCACAGCCTTTGAGGGCTAGAGAGATGGCTCAGCAGTTAAGAGCACCAACTGTTCCTCCTGAGGTACTGATGTTAATTCCCAGCAACCACATGGTGGCTCACAACCATCTGTAATGAGATCTGATGCCCTCTTCTGGTGTATCTGAAGAGAGCAATGGTGTACTCATACATTCATTAAATAAATATTTAAAAAAACTCAGTCTTTTCATTAACTGTTATATACATATATAGACATACCCACACACTCACTCAAACACACAGTTACTAAGGGCATACATATAACCTGTTCAGATTGTATGTTATTTGTATGTATGTTTTCAGGGTTAACCACTTGATATTGAATAACCTGTATAGGTTTTATACATTTTTGGGCAACTGAAGCCTAGGTACTTTATATATCTTTGTTCTTTTGGTTTTTTGTTTTGAGCTTAATCCCCAACCCCAGAACGTTATATTTTTGATGCTATCCTAAATAGTATTTCTTACTTTACGTTTTCTTTTTCCATTTCTTTCGTGTGTGCAGTGTATGAATATATATGTATGTGGGTGCCTGTGTGTGGGTACAAGTGAAGGCCTGAACTTTATTTCTGGAACCATCCTCAATTGCTCATCCACCTTATTAATTGATGCAGAATCTTTAGGTCAAACTAAGAGTTTGCTAGTACTAAGAGGCTAGTACTAAGAGGTAGCTTGCTCTAGACTGCCCTGTTTCTGCCCTTCCTAGGGTGGAATTACAGGTGAACTGCTCCCAGTATTCACACAGGTTTCTGGGAATCTGAACTCCAGACTTCATACTAGAGCAGCAAGTACTTTAACTGCTGTGCCTTCTCCCCAGCCCCCTAAACTCTACTTTTTGAAAAAAATCACATCTCTTTTTCTGAGGTATAATTTCCATATCAACTATGTACCTTCAGTATATAAGTATATGTGATTATGTATATAAATACATACCTAGAGGTAGAATGTCTGGTATTATACTATGTGTATGTTACATTTTAGACTGCTACCAACCCTGAGAAAGGATCCATTTGTCGTCACATTAAGGGGTTTGCTAGCCTTTTAGACTTTAGTTTTTCTAGACTTTCAAGTGGTTACCTCACTGTGATTTTTTTTTTTTTTTCCCAGAGACAGGGGTTCTCTGTATAGCCCTGGCTGTCTTGGAACTCACTCTGTAGACCAGGCTGGCCTTGAACTCAGAAATCCGCCTGCCTCTGCCTCTCAGAGTGCTGGGATTACAGGTGTGTGCCTCCACCACTGCCTGGCTCTCACTGTGATTTTAATTTGTATCTTACTACTAATTAATGCCATTAAACATGTTTTCACGTGCCTTTTATCCATTTGTATGCATTCCTTAAGAAGTGTCTATTCCAGGTTTTGAGTTATTTGTCCTGAGTTATTTATAACTGTATAAACATTTGCTGATACACAGCGTATTAGTTTCTCACTTTAGGCAAATAAAACCCACGTTGAAGAAAATTTAGCTAATTAGATAGTAAAAGATTATTTTTTCCTCACACCAATTTCCATTGGTCCAGGCATTAGTTACTTGTAGATTGGGTGTATGTTTTCATTTTGTATTTTAAGAAAGTTTTTAAAAGGGGGTGGAGAGAAGGCTCAAAGCTAAATGCACTTGCTGCCCCTGTGGTGTATGGTCCCTAGCATCCACTTATAACCTCAGCTCAGGGTCTAACACTCACTCCGTTCCTAGACACCTCCACTCACATGGATGTTACACACCCCTGCACATACATATACAAATAATTTAAAATGAAATGTTTTTAAAAAATTAAAATGTACTATATGTATTATGCCAAGTACATATAGACATGTACACAAATAAAAAAATATAAAACATTTTAAAGTTACAATTTTCGATTTATTTTTGTTTCTAGAGATAATGTCTCACCATGTAGCCCTGACTATTCTGGAACTCTCTATATAGATCAGGATGGATTAGGACTCAGAGATCCACCTAACACTCTGCCTCCAGAGTGCTGGGATTAAAGGTGTGTGCCACAAATTAGATTTAGGAAATTTAAAAAGAAATAGGTCTAAGTATAATTCTCATGTATAAAGTGCACACTCTATTTTCTGTGTGCATATGTGTGTACATTTCCAGATGTATATATGAGCATGTGCACATGAGTACTTTTATTAAAAGCTCATGTTGGTGCCTTCCTTGATTGCTCTCAGTTATTTCTGGAGACAGTCTCTTACTGAAGCTCTGATTCAGCAGGACTGTCAGGCTAGGAAGTCCTAGGGTGTTCTCAGTTGCATGCTGTGGCACCCAGCTTTTTCAGACACACCTTATATAGCTCAGGGGACTGGGGGAGACAGAGGATGACTTTTCCAATGGGGTGCAGGTTTCTAGGCCTGTTTGCCACCACTTTGGTTGACACAGGCAGTTGTTATGCAACAACTCTATCAACACCTGTTTTTCTTTTTTTCAAAAGTAGATGCTAGAGATCCAACTCAAGTCCTTTTGCTTATATGACAAACATTCTCAGACCTGAGCAACAACCCATCCCCAAACTCACTATCTCTATCTATCTATCTATCTATCTATCTATCTATCTATCTATCTATCTATCTATATTCTTTTAACAGAGTTGGGAAACCATTAGTGAACATCATCACTTTGAAAACAAGCCCCACAAAAGCCATTACTCACTGGGGTCTGCTCTTTGACCTCCAGTTGTGAAAAATATTCATGTACTTTTTAAATAATTCTAGTTTATCAATTTTTATAATAAAAGTCCTAGGCATTTTTTTGTTTTTTTTCCAAGACAGGGTTTCTCTGTGTAGCCCTGGCTGTCCTGGAACTCACTCTGTATACCAGGCTGGCCTTGAACTCAGAAATCCGCCTGCCTCTGCCTCTCAAGTGCTGGGATTAAAGGCATGCACCACCATTGCCAGGCAGTTTTAGGCATTTTTGAATTTACATTTCTGTTTTTTTTTTCTACATGTTAGTAGGAGGTTTGTCCTTTATAATTTTATCTTGTAAATTTTAATACCTGGTAGAGATGTTACATCATTTTTTTTATAAAGAAATTCCATGGACTGGGGATGTTGCTTCAGTTGGTAAAATGTTTATCTAACATGGACAGGATTCTGAGTTTAAGTTTTAGCCATGGACTAAACAGGGCGTGGTGGTACATGACTCTTAACCTAAGTAGGAGGGAGGCAGGAGGATCAGAATTCCAAGGTCATTTTGAGTATATAGCATGCTCATTAAATGGCTCAGATGTGGTTACTTTGTATAGGAAGATAAGACTGTTACTGCAGTGAAAGGTGAATGTTACAGTGTACTGACTATATTATTTCAGGATTTGATAGTTGGTCTCAGAAGTAGATTCACTGTGCAACAATTTCTAGCCTGGGGTGGTGGTTTCATGCATGTATTCATTTGTGATACTTCCATATGCTTATGAACTTTATTTATGAAAAAGTCAGTTTTCCTGAGAACTATTACACACATATACTTCAATATGGACTTAAAATCATTTAGTCCATTAAAAGAAAACAAATAGATACATTACACACATTACCTTATATTTCTTCATAACTGCATTGCTTTCAAAGTTAGCTGTTTCTTCCATAAACCGTCCAACTAGCAGTGTAGCGCGACCATGGATTAACATGTGCTTACTCTCAGTTGGGGATTTGTTTTCAGGAAAACATAATTCAACACCCTTTTGAAGAACAATAAGTGCCTGGTGAACATCACCCTAAAAAGGAAAAGGCAATTAATATGTCTTTAATTTAAAAATATATCCTTAGCCAGGCTGTGTTGGCACACAGCTTTAATTCAAGCACTCTGAAGGCAAAGGCAGACAAATCTATGAGTTTGAGGCCACCAGGCTACACAGAGAAACCCTGTCTTAACAAATTCATTTGTAAATTCAAGTTTATCTACCACTCTTTATTAAAGACTAAGGAAGTACTGACTCATTTCTTGTAGAACTCTTTAATCATTTATCTGTTTACTTATTCATTTTAAAATTAAAGTACAAGTAACTGAAGATATATGTAGATGATTTGGAATAACAATGAACCTTAAATTAAAATCTTTGACTTAAAAAGTTCATAGTTAATTGGACATGATGTTTGTCTATAATATTTGTGCTACTAAGAAAATGCAGGTAAGAGAATCACAAGTTCAAGATCTTGTCTCAACAAAACAGAACCAAGCAACCAAACAAAAAGAATAAAAATAAGTTCACAATCAACTGAGGAAACAAACTATATAAAACACCAATATATTTGAGTGTTATAACATATAAACATAGATGGGTATTTTAAGGGATAAAGAAAGTCCTCCAAATATATCTAAAGATACAGAAAAATAAGAGAGAGCAGGAACCACTTGGGAAACAGGCTTGTGGATCTCTGTGAGTTCAAGGCTAGCCTGATCTATAGAGGTTACACAAAGAAACAATCTTGAAAATCAAAAAAAAAAAAAAAAAAAAAAAAAAGAGGGGGAATGAGGTGGGGAAAGAGAGAGAGCGAGAGCGAGAGCGAGAGAGAGAGAGAGAGAGAGAGAGAGAGAGGAGAGAGAGAGAGAGAGAGAGAGAGAGAGAGAGAGAGAGAGAGCGCCAGTAGATGTCAGCAAAGGGAAAAAAAAAACCCTGATTTTGGTCTTAAACAGAAAAAAAAAATCTGAATTTCGTCAATGAGTAGAAATTTTTCTGGCATGCAATTTAGTAAATGGCATTTTAGTTAAATTTTATTCTATGTGTACAAATGTACAAGTGTGGGCCTATGTGTACATGTGTGCCACATATTACAGATGTACTCAAAGGCCAGAAGAGGGTGTCAGATCCCCTGGAATTGGAGTTACAGGTGGTTTTGAGCCACTTTATGTGGATGCTGGGACTAAAATCTAGGTCCTGTTCTAGAAACGCACGTGCGCGCGCGCGCGCACACACACACACGCACACACACACACACACTTTAAAAAAAAATTTTAATGTATGTGAGTACACTGTAGCTGTCTTCAGATACATCTGTAGAGAGCATTGGATCCTATTACAGATGGTTGTGAGTCATGTGTTTCCTGGGAATTGACCTCAGGACCTCTGGCACAGCAGTCAGTGCTTTTAACTGCTGAGCCATCTCTCCAGACCCCCCAAAACAAATATTTGTAATGACCAGCCATTTCTCCGGCCTTAGAAGAAACCCTTACTTTTGGTGCTTAAGGGTTTGGAATGCGGTCACTATATGATCCTGGTCAGTATAACATTTCTCATTTAGACCACACTGCCCTTGATTTTTCTCCTCCTCAGTACTATAATCTCAGGCCTATGCTATCACATCAGACAGAAACAATACTTTAAATTATGATCTTTGATCAAGCAGTTTCTGGTCAATTTTTAGTGAGCCACAGACTGATGCCAGTCTACATACTGATAAAAGTAAACCATTGATACTTATCGGTATGAAAATTCCCCTTATTTGCCAAAGATATATTCCAAGACTACCAGTGAGTGAATGCCTCAGACTGTGAATAGTAAAAATGCTAGGTTTTTCTCAAATATATATACCTACAGTGAAGTTGAATTTATGAATAAGGTACAAGTAAAAGATAAAACACTGTAGTGATTTAATATTTAAATATTTTTAAAATGTATCATTACAGTGGTAAAATTTATGGATCATTTCTGAGATTTTTCCATTTAATGTTTTCAGCCTAGGTCGACCTCAGGTGACTGAAAGCAGGGAGAGAAGACTACGAAGCGGACTAATTTAATACTGGTCGCAAGTGTTTGCTAGGTTTGGGATACAAATGCACTTCTGACTTTAAGGTATTTTTAACTTTACAATGAACTTACTGGGATATAATCCTACTATGTCTGAGCAACAGCAGCAGTCTCATTTTAGGTGAAGCTTAAATAAAGCATTTGTGAGGCGAGGACAAGCACTTAACCAGAAATGGACTTGTGGATTTCCCAGAGTTCACACTTAATCCAAAATGTATGAAGACCATTTTGGAGAGTTTAATCTTTTAAAGAAGCATATGTTTCAAAGTGCATTTTGGAAAGGTCACAAACTACTGTAATGTAAACAGAGAAATTGTGAGATCCTTAAGAAGACTGTGTATTGTTAGGTGCTGAAATGGCATGAATTAAAATAGGAGGGAAAAAAAAGATAATTCAAAAAACATTTCTAAAATGAAAGAGCAAAGACAGCCTAAGACTGGATATGGACATGTGGGTGCTGAAGAGTTTAAGATAAAAAGCCTGATTTGTTCTAGATAAGGGGATGGAAAGGTGTCTCGTTCAGAAAAAGCAGCAATGTCAAAAGAGAAATAGGTATTATTAAGTCATGAATCGCCTTCTGAGCATACTGAGTTTAGGCAACACAAACACTGGTATCACACTAACACAGGATTGATTACTACTTCCCCTCTGGCCTAGAAAACATCTCCCCATCCTCTTTTGGTCACCACTAAGTTTCTACAATCATGTAGGACATTACATACAGCTATAAAATGTTGACTGCAAAACATGCTGAACCAACTATTAACTCTAAACTAGTGACTACCATTTAACTATGATACATAGAATTAGTAAGTAGTTAATATATATTTAAAAAGATCCTATTTCTATTGCTGGGATCTGGAGGCCTGGAGTGTCTGTTCTGAAGCTTAGTTTTTCCTGACAGGTGATGATGTGTAACACTGACATGGCCACACAGAAGTGTTTCTTCCCAAAGTCATTAAGTGAGAAGGTATTATAATCATTTATGAAGTACATACTGAGTACTTACTACATATATCCTATATACCTATAGAAAATAAAATATAGTGAGAATTGGTCATTTTCCTCATTAATATTTAGGACAGATGAAAACTAAGAGAGTATTACCGTAAAACTTAAAATAGGTATTTTATTTGAGGACTGCAGAATACAAGAAGCAATCTTCAGGGATGGAGAGATGGCTTAGCAGTTAAGAGCTCTGACTGCTCTTCCAGAGATTTCGAGTTCAATTCCCAGCAACCACATGGTGGCTCACAACCATCTGTAATGGGATCAATGCCCTCTTCTGGTGTGTCTGAAGAGAGCAACAGTGTATATATATATATATATATATATATATATATATATATAATGAATAAAAATAGATCTAAAAGCAGTAGCAGCAGCAGCAGCAGCAACAGCCTTTCTACCAAGACTAGAGAAGAGAATGAAGACAAGCAACAGAAAAAGAGTTCTGAATCTGGACTAAGGGTTTTCCCAGCTGGACTTTGGTAGACAAGTATAATTCCAACAGAACATTTACTGATGAGGATCCTGAAGGGGGCTGAAAAAGGGAGAGGATAGGGGGTTAGGGGAGAGTGTGGCTCGGCGACATGGGGGGTGGTGTCCAGGCAGGCCCTTGCCTAGGCACCTCTGCCCCTGAGGGACCACATACACACAGGCATAGTGTAGAATAGAGTTTATTCAGAGTAGGGGATGGGAGTTAGTGGTAGAGAAAGGGAGGGAGGGAGGAAGGGAGGGGAAGGGAGGGGAGAGAGAGAGAGAGAGAGAGAGAGAGAGAGAGAGAGAGAGAGAAGTGGAGTGGAGGCCGGCCATGACCACGTGGGGAGGGGGGGAGCCCAAGGGGCAGAGAAGTGAAAGTATGTGGGAGAGCAGGAGAGCAAAGAGGGAGAGGAGGGGCAAGTAGCCCCTCTTATAGTGGGTCAGATCTCTGGGGCGGGGCATACCTGGCTATTGCCAGGTAGGTGTAGGGTGGAGCTTAGACAAAACATCAACAGATCTCTTGGCCAGTACCTTGGACCATAGCCACTTTGCCCGTTCCACATACAATTCGGCAAGTCGTGACTCTCCAGCATTAAGGAGAGCATTGTAGGCTGTCTGATGGTGTCCAGCCTTTCGAGCTACCCTGGCACTCTGAAGCCAGCATTCTCCAACCATTTCGTTGTAATCTGGCCTAAAAAATGTAGCAAAATATAGAAAAGTAACATTTGTGAGTATATTCAATACCTTAAACAGCTCAGGTACTCTACTTAGATTTATCCTTGCATAAGATTTTATTTACTCCTGACTTGTGTTGGTATTCACCTCCCAAGATATGTTTGTTGGTTACATTTTAAAAAACCAGAAGATAAAATACACATATTTTTTTACACAGGTCTTCTATGAAGACTCACTGGGCATCGAAGAAGATTCTCCTGTCAGCTGCTTGAATACTCAGGTTACAGGCATGAAACATCATGCTTGGCTATAAAACTGATTCTTTAAAAAAATTTTTAAACATTTTAAAATTTCAGTTTATCTTAAATTTTTTTACTTATTTATTTTTATCATATATGTATTTTGTCTGTTTATATATATGTGCACTATATGTGTGCCTGGTACCTACAAGGGGCCAGAAGAGGGTATCTGATCCTTGGAATTGGTGTTACAGATGGTTGTAAACCACCATGTGGGAGCCTGGAACCTCACCCTGGTCTTCTGAAAGAGCAGCAAGTGCTCTTAACCACAGACTGAGCAATTTCTCCAGTCCTTAGTAAAAATGATTATTATGGTCTAGGCTTTTGTTTCAACTATGTGATGAATTCCCAAGAACTAAAAACAGAAAATGTAGATGTAGAACAAAAAAAACTCCCCAAGAAAATATGAATGTGATACTAAATTTAAGACAAGTGACTTTTTTGTTTTAAAGTAATATGAACAACCTTTTGTTGAGACTTAATAAAGCCCTCCGGAGGGCCAGGATAGGCTCCTTGGCTCTATAGGAATTCTGGGTCATTTCAAGTCGAGCTGCCCAATTCAGAGAGTCTTCATTACAACTGTCACCTGGAGACTTGTGAAAAAGTGGTTTGAGGCTGTGCTCCAACTCACACAACATGTGTAATCTGAAGACAGACAGAACAAGTTAAAATGCTACAATATTCAGTCTTATAACCTCAGATATGAAGTATGTATTTTAGATCATCTATGAAAAAGCAAACTTTTAACACTTTTTGATATATAAATAGCAATTTTGGGTTTTTGTTTGTTTGTTTTTTTATTTTTTTCGAGACAGGGTTTCTGTTTATTAGCCCTGGCTGTCCTGAATCTTACTCTGAAGACCAGGCTGGCCTCGAACTCAGAAATCCGCCTGCCTCTGCCTCCCAAGTGCTGGGATTACAGGCGTGCACTACCACTGCCCAGCAGCAATTTTTAAATGATTAAAATTAAGTGTAAACAAAAATTCATGCTAAATCATTCAGTACCTTGATGTCATCCCTGAATTCTTGTTAAACTGAAGGATATATAAAAACTAAATTTAAATGTATGAGAATTAAACTTTACTGAATTAAGTTTTACTGAAAATAAAATATTTATTTATTATAAATGAATATGAAATATTTATATAATCTGGTAAGAGAGCCTTATATAATACAGTAAAAAACAAATCTGTAAAGTGATAGTTAATTTTTCCTAGGTGACAGAAGCTATGATATAGTCATACTATCTTATTTGTCTATGACTCAGTGTTAAAGGCACAACATAGCTGATTAGCTATAGAATGAAATTAAATTCAGTGATCCAATATCTGGTTTCACTAAGGTCATAGTGAAGATCATACAAAATATAATAAATTCTAACAAAGAACTGTATTTGATTTTTAAACTTATAGTACTACAATTATAGCATTTATTTTTACCATTTTTCTTCAAGAGAATAAATAGACTTAAAAGGTCCTTGTTAGGATATTTTAAAAAGAAAGAGCCAATTTGTATTGTTAAGCATTGTTAAGTATTATTATGAGATTATTTACATGTAAAAATTGTCCTAGGTGACATGTATAAAGGAAGAATATAAAAGTGGTATCCCCAAAGTACCTGACAATAAATTCATATCCTCGTTGGTAGGAGCCTCTTTCGAAGCTTGCAGCTGAGAGAGGTACAATTTGTTCTGCTCTCACTAGTTTCAATGTGTCATAGAAAGCTGTGGTGTCTCTCTTTTTAGCTGATAACAGTAGCTGTCCTAGTCTGACACTCCATGTTGTGGATTTCCCATCTGAAAAACAAGTCAAAAAAGGCTGTGATGAGTGGGTCCAGGAGCAGCCAGCTGTCTAAGAGGGTCAGAAGAATACTCAACAGATGGTTCTGTTCTACTAAACAATCATAAAATGGGCTAGAATAATTGTGAATTTGCTAAATATCTAAATTGGAATATTTATGGCAATGAAAAACTGCTAATTCTCTATGCAGTTTCTAATACTTTACCTGCTGCTAAATAGTTTTCCACCAGATCCCACTGTGACAGTTTCCAAGCTGCTTCAACTCTGTATGTGTTTAATTCATCTGTCCATTCAGACCTATTAAGAGAGAAACATATCAACTACATTCTAGTCTATTTACATTTAAAGCAGCATTTATATTTTTATAGGTTTAGATATTTTACTTGCTTTCTACTGTTATATTTATATTATATTTCATAGTATGACACAAAATAATCACCCAAAGCAACCTAAAAGATTTTAGTCTTTTGTTGCTGAAGAACATTTTCCACTAATTTTTAAAAAATTAATCCAGGCATGACAGCATAACCTTTAATCCCAGCACTCAGAGAGAAAGGGGCAGATGCATCTATTAGTTTGAGGCCATCAGGGATACATAGCAAGACTCTGTCACAAAAATACCAACCAAGCAAAAAACTGAACAAAAACTCCAAAGAAACTCATTTATTTATTTATTCACTCATTTATTCATTTACTTAGTGTGCATTGGAGTATGTGTCACAGGACACACATGAAGGTGAGAAATCAGATTGCTGTTTGCAGCCTCATTTCTCCTCTGTGGGTCACTGAGGCTGAACCCAGCTCAGTAAGACTTGGCATCACATGCCTTTACCAGTGAGTATTTTCCTAGTCCTCCACTAACTATTTCTGATAGATATGTTTAAAAATGACTTTTGTGATAAAATGAATTTTGGCATATATTAGGAGAGTTAATTGTCCAATAATAACACAGTTCTTTAAAAATTATCTGTATGCTTAAAAGTTTAAAGTTAAAAGAGCTAATTTAAGCAGAGTAAAGTACTTCTAAAAAGGCCTGAGATTTTTGGTGTGGGTCATGGACAGTTAGGGCCTGCATAGGCTATTCAATAGAAAGATTTAAGAAAGTTACTTATGACATATAAAAAAATCAACTGTCTACAATATATATGTTTTCTTTGTGTATTTTCAGTTATTTAGGAATTTTTGATTTGCAAAATCGGTAATAATTGTTTCTTTTCCTCTCCTTTCACCCCTTCTTCCCTCCCTCCCTCTCTCTCTCTCTCTCTCTCTCTCTCTCTCTCTCTCTCGCTTAAAGATTTATTTATTTATTGTATGTGAGTACACTGTAGCTGTCTTCAGACACTCCAGAAGAGGGTGGCAGATCTCATTACAGATGGTTGTGAGCCACCTTGTGGCTGCTGGGATTTGAACTCAGGACCTTTAGAAGAGCAATCTGTGCTCTTAACTGCTGGCCATCTCTCCAGCCCCCTCTCTATCTCTTAAAAGGCGGCCTTACTATGTTAGCAAAGCTGGTCCCAAAGTCTTAGGTTTATTATGCCATCCTTTTGTTGCACCCTCCTGAGGAACTGCAATACAGTAGGTGCCATTGTCCTAGTTCCTTTAGTTGTCAGTTTGACACACCTGAGGACAGGGAACCTCAAGTGAGAAACTGCCTCAGAATGGCTTGTAGCTATGTATGTGGGCAATTTTTTTTTTTTGATTGCTAATTGTTGTAGGAGTGCCCACTGCATTATGGGTGGTATTATCCTTGGGCAGGAGGGCCTGTTCAGCATAAGAAAGGTAGGTGAATATGAGACTGGTAGTTAACTAGTTCCTCCACGCTCTTCTCTTTTATTCCTTCTTGAATTCCTTCCTTGGCTTCCTTTGATGATGAACGGCAACTTGTAAGTCAAAATACAAACCTTCTCCTCCCCAAGTTGTTTCCAGTCAATGTTTTATCACAACAATAGAAAAAGAAACTAAAATAGCCACCCATCCCCAATTAATGGACTATTTTCCTCTAAGGGGTCTACTTAAGGTGACACTAGATAAAGAGTGATATTTTGAGTTATGAGTGCACAGAAGCAGCTAACCTTTCAGGGTTTTTTGTTGTTGTTTCATTTTATTTTGCTTTGGTTTTTTTTTGAGACAGGGTTTCTCTGTATAGCTCTGGCTGTCCTGAAACTTACACTATAGACCAGGCTGGCTTTGAACTCAGAAATCTGCCTGCCTCTGTCTCCCAAGTGCTAGGTTAAAGGCATGGGCCACCACTGCCCTGCGCCTTTCAGTTTTTTAAGTATATCATTCTGGATAAGGAATCTGGCTTATAGCCAATATTCAAATTATATATATAATTAAAAATGATGATTCCTTATCTAGTAAATCACATAAAGGTAAATGAATACCCATATTATTAAAAAACAAATAACATTGCAAAAAAAAAAATGAACAGTAATAAGGCTGGGTTAGGACCAATATCCTTAAATGCCCTCCTTGGTCTTTTTACAACAAAATCATAAAATATGACAAATAACTTAATAGCATTTAGTTTTAAAGGTCTATAAACAGGGCTGGGATTAAGTCCAATTGGCAGAGTATTTGCGTAGCATGCACAAGACCCTAGATTAAAATAAACCCATTGTGGTGCTGCATAGTTCTAACCTCAAATCTTGAGAGGGGAAGGCAGGAGGACCAGAAGTTCAGGTCATCCCTGGCTACCCAGTGAACTTGAGACCAGCTGGAGCTACATGAGACCTGTTGAAAACACCCTCTTCCCAAATGATGATTAAGGATTAATGAGGATTATGATGGGAATATTAAAAATTAATTAATTAAACGGAATTATGTATAGGTTAAGCACAGACAAAGAACTGTTTAAATGCAAATAGAGATCATCCCCAAAACTAATACGAGCCCCTGTTGACCATTCTGCTTTACTGTGATACAGTGTCCTTTCATTGACATGACCAGAGTCTTTTCACAACCAAAGACTGAGATGTATTAGGTCCTACACAAAAAACAAGAGGAATTAATTTTACATTGTGTATTTTAAAGAACTTGACACACCAATCTGTGCTACCACAGAGTTCCCTGTCAAACTCCTGTAGCCCCTTATTGATGTTTCTCAGTTTGCAGAAACACACCTACAGCATATAGCATTCTCTTCTCCGTCCATCTGCATAACTTGTATTGCTTCACTAGATCCATTGTGATAACTATCAAACTAAAGTGAGTGTTTCTGTCTCAAGGTAGAATGGAGGCTCTTATTATTCACACATTTTAACTTACAGAAATTAAATAGGCTGCTTCAAAGTATGTAACTACAAATACAATCTGATTTTCTAATTAACTGATCCATGCCTTGTGGACCAAATCTGCTTGCCTAGAACAGTTGAGGTATGGGATATATAATAAAACAAGGAGTTTTGCTCTCAGGAAAAATATTTTCAAGAACAGAGACAACTTCCTCATTAATCTTCCAATTGGAAGAAATGTTTAATCTTCATCTTTACCATGAACAAACTATTTTGTTGTTGTTGTTGGAGGAATGGTACAATTTAATACAATAAATCCATTTTCTTTAGGAAAAGAAGACTGTTTTCATAATTATGGATCTTTTAGATAAAATCAATTTTATAGTAGTATTTCAAAATTTTTTCCAGCATAAACAACTGGTTTTAATACTATTAGTGAGAACACTGATGAGTTTTGAAGCTAGGTAACTATCCATATCATTAATAGGTAAACTCTGAAAAGTTCTTGCCTTAAAGAACCATCTAATTTAGCTGGGCTTTGTGGCACACACCTTTAATGCGAGAACTCAGGAGGCAAGTAGATCTTGCAAACTAGTCTACAGAATGAATTTCAGGATAGCTAGGCCTACAGAAACTATATCTTGAAAAATAAAACAAATCAAAAGAACAATCAAATCCAAGAACGATTTTAGACTCTATGAATAAAGCTATTAACAGGGAGATGAAAGATTAAAAAGTACGACAAGGGCAGCAAGAATGCGTAGTGGAGAGAGGAATTTGCTATGTAAGCCTGACATTGGAGAAGCAACATAAGGGCGGAAGGAGACAAGTGGCCCAGAATTGTCTTCTGGCCTCCACATATGAGTGCCTCTCCCACCAAATCCTGCCCTACAATAATTTTGGTGCTATCTCCAACATTATAAGAGCATATAAAATGTTCCATTACTTTAGTGAATAGAAAACCATACAATTCACAAATCAAAAAGTTCCTGTCCAAAATAAAAGAAAACTATTCTTTAATAAAACATTACCTATTAGCATGTACTCCATTGACCTGGGTGATTACAGTAGACAGCTGACCAAGACCTAACATGGACTTCACAACACCATGATAATGGATGATCTACAAATTAAAAAAATAAAAAAATTAAGATAATAATTTAATTTCAAATATAGGTGAGGAAATAAGACCATCTTAATTTCCTATATTCCTACTTCTATGTACCTTTCCTAGCTTAGCAACTACCTGGCTTGGCTGTGTAGCAGCATTCACTAGCAATGTTGTAACATATTGAAAATAATAGGATAAAATAATTTTAGTTGAATTTGTTATATTTTTCCATATCTGTTCCAATTTTTGGTTCAGATCAAATAGAGGACATAAAAATATCAGTATTTTTAACATCTCACTTAAGCTTATGCACCATTAAGTCAATAGATAACAACATTATTAATATAGATTTGTGGCTTTAATCCTATCATGACTATTGTTAATTACCAACCTGATGGGATCTAGAACCTCCCAAAAGACAATCCTTCTAAGGCTCTTGTTCAGCTCATTTTCTTCACCTTATATAGTTCAAGAACCTCTCAGTGAATAGTCCTACCCACAGTCAAGACAGGTCTATCCATTAACTGAAGCAAGCAAGATAATTCCCCATACACATGCCTATAGGCTCCTATCCAAAAAGATTTTACATTCTGTCAAGATGATAACTGATAAGCATCATGTGTTTAATTAAACTGAACATCATGAGAAGAAGTTTGTCTGAGGGCCAGACTGAACTGCATGACACCATGCCTCCCACTGCTATAAATAAATAAATAAATAAATAAATAAATAAATAAATAAATAAATAAATGAAAAAAAAGAAAATGAAGAAATAAATTATAGAATTGCTAAATTTACTTATCAGTATAAATATACTCTAATTTGGGAGAGTTCTTTTGTCTGTCTGTCTGTCTATTTGTAGTAGTCGTGTGTGTATATGCTTGTCGTGTAGAGACCAGACAACATCTGGGGTATTGTTCCTTAAGAGTTGCATTATCCACCCAACGCCCCCACCCCTGTTTAAGATCAGTTCCTCATGCCCTGCAGCTCTGAAAGTCTGCTAGGCTGGATAGCTAGGGAGACCCAAAACCAGCCTGGCTCCACACCCCCAGTACAAGCACATGACACCACAATGATATTTTTATGGGTGTTCTGGGAACTGAACTCAGGTCTTCATACATGGCAATCATGTGACTGAGCTATCTACATAGCCCTAATTTAAGGGATTTTTAAAGTCATAAAAGTTTGTCATTAGAATTCCCAAAACCATAAAGCACAAGTTTCTAAGTTTTAATGGTCTGGAAGTTAAAGTTTAGTTTTAAACGTTTTCCAGTTGCACATGACACTGAGCAATATGGTTCTGAAACCAAGCCTGCCACCATTCTTACCCAGCAGCTTTGAAACGGTCATCTTACCTGGTCTGGTTCCAGCTGAATAGCCCTGTCATAGCAGGCAGTGGCATCCCTCAGCAAGCCAATACTTTCATGTTCAAGAATCTGTTCCTTCAGGGATGGCTCTGCTTTTCGAATTGCACTTACTCCAGCCACTCCATCTGGCTCATGCATAGCAGCATACAATTTCTTTGTTCATTACAAAAAAGAAAAAAAGGCAAAAACAAAAACAGAAACAAAACCCCAATCAAGTAAGAGGGAGAAACACAATAATAATAATAATAATAATAATAATAATAATAATAATAATAATAATAAAAGACAAAGCCATAACCATAACCATAGCCAAAACCATATGGAAACAGCATTTGAAAAACTTTTACTAAAAATATGACTTAATAATTTTCAGGCATCCTGTTACCCTGACACTTTTATTCCACTTAAATACAAATGGACATTAGTAACTGCTATTGATCCTGAATACTGCAGAGAACCTCATATCCTGAAATTTTCTGAGTACAAATGAAAATAGTTTAAAATTCAAGTAGCTCATAATTTGGGAATGGGGTATGGGATACACACCTTAATTCCAGCATTCGTAAGGTAGAAGTAAGAGTGTTAAGGAATAATAGGCTACATATTGGGTTTAAGACTAGCCTGGACCATACCATATAAGACCCTGTAAAAAGCAGCAAGCAAACAAAACCTCTGTAACAAACAACTGGGAAAAACCACTCACAGGAGACCACTAAAACCAAAACACCATCATGGCTTAAAGGAGTTATTTAGGCTTAAAGATAAAAATCTGGAAAGCAACTAGCTTTATTAAAGTCAGTCTTTAGAGACAGAGAAAAAAATACTAGAAATAAACAGAATAAATGTAAGCGAAAGCCAGATGCTGGAGTTTCGAGCTGTGCGCCACGGAGCAGCACTGAGTATCACGCTCCTAGGATGCTTCCTGCAGGGCTTCCCCCCTCAGAGGCTCAAAAGTGCAGTGTCAAGAGACAGCTGAGCCCCACCACAGCTGCTCTAGCACTCTGTCCCAGTGGACGTGAAGTAGCTCACAGACTATCATGTACACTTCCAACATGGCAGACACTCAACTTTTGGGTGTTCACCTCAACAAAAATTGTTATCTACTCATGGGTTGAGCAGAAAAATTGAATAGCTTACAATAGCAAGAGAATTTGCTTATTGTATTGAGTATGGCTGGAAGAAGTATGGAACCAGGCAGAAGTGGTAGGATATGTGGATAAATCTGATAGAGAACAAAGGAAAAGTAGTCAAGAATAAGCCCACATCTACGGCTGGAGCATGTGGGAAGACGTCAGACTTTGATGGTCACACTTTATGCAACCAAGTGTGAATGGACAAATGATGCTGCAAATGGACAGCTCAGCACCAGCACTGGAATTCGGATAACTGAGCAAGTGTGAGGATTGGGAATTATTAGAGGTCTTGCTGCTCTGATCCTGAAGCTCATTTATTTGTATCTGAAGTGTTTATCAGGTTGATAAACACCACTTATTAAAGATATTTGATCTGTGCTTAAGGTTTATTATGTGGGAAAGAAAACACTAGGAATAAAGCAGACCTAATACATAAATGCCAGAAACTTTGAAATACAAACAGAAGCAAAAGACAAACTGAAGGAGGGAATATGGGATGGATGGTCGATGAATACATGACAAGCAAATACTAAAAAGTGTTAATTTTGGAGTTTGGATGATGGGTACAGGTATACAATCCATAGAATTTTAAAAATATTACTTTCTTATCTTTGTAATAAAAAATTTGTGAAAGTGAAGTGAAATTAAAAATAGGCTATAGAAAGGAAATAGCACTTAAGTTCTCTGCTCTTTTGCTTCAAGAATTGTAGGGCAAATAAGACAGACATATTAGAAGGAGATACGTGATCACTACTTTAGGGTCTTTATAAAAGTAGAAAGGAGAAATGGTGTTTGTTAGGGCCTAGAGATGTGGAGACTAGGGAAGTATTTACATACATACGTTTGCACTATAAAAGATGAGTAAGTCATACTGACTGAAGTCAGTGCACATTATTGAATGCTTAGAGTTTAATAAATGTTCTTATATTAAATGCTTTTAACATATATACACAACCAACCAACCAACCAACCAATCAACCAATCAATCAATCAATAAAGAGTATGGGAGAAATTTTTAGAAGGAATGATGCTCCTAGTATTGATTATGATTACAGAATTTGGGTGTATTATCTACAAACAAATTGCACATATACAAGTTTTTGTGTACAAGCTATGACTCAATAAAGTGATTCGGGGTTTAGGGAGTATGCACTGCTAAGAGAAACCAGAAGAACCAGTGAGAATAGAATTCTGGGGAAGAAAATATTCCTGAAGTCATGGAAGAAAAGCAAAATGTCTCCCAGATTAAAAGACAAAACAACAAAGCCCTTCTGTGCGAGGCTTTTGAGACAGGGTTGGAGAGAGCCAAACTAGCCTTGAAGACCTTGAACTTGTGTTGGGTTTGCCAATATACACCACCAAATCTGGATGAAATCAAAAGTCTTGATGAGAATAGAAAGGTCTGTTAAGCGACCTTTCTGTAAGTTTAAGAAAATATGGACAGAACTTGGTAACATGGAGACCCCTATCATTTTAGCAAGAATAGTGCCAAGACAGATGGGTATGGGGTCATACTGCTATAATCTGACTTTGGAAGGTAAAGGCAAAAGGATCAGAAATTCAAGGTCATTCCTGGCCAGTTTATGAGTTAAAAGGCCAGTTTGGGCAGGGTTTTGTTTTGCTTTTGCATGAAAACCTATCTTAAAAACCCAAACAAACAACAAACAAGCTAAGAACAACAAAAGTTAAAAGTAAAAAGAGAAAGAGAAGTCTTGGATTTTTTTATTTGTTTGGTTTGGTTTGGTTTTGAGAGACAGGAGACAGTGTACCAGAACTGTGGTTGTTCTGGAACTCTATTTGTAGACCACGCTGGCCTTGAACTTACAAAGATCCATCAGTTTCTGCCCCCCAACTGTTGAGATTAAAAGGTGTATACGGCCATGCTGGATGATAAGTCTTGTTAGAATGACTAGGCAGAGTGAATAGTAGTCAAAGATGATAATACAGGGAGAGAAAAAAAGTTCTCTTTAAAGCTGGCTATTAGAAACAAGAAAGGAGACATGTTAGAGAATGTAAGATCAAGGGAGTTATTGAGGAATTAAGATTTAATTCAAAATTATTTAAAACTTAAGTAGAACATATTTATATGCTCTATATAATCTGGGTCAGTAAGAAAAATTAATGATACTAGAGAAGAAAGGATGCTTTGAAGGAGTAAAACTCTTAAAAAAAATAAGAACATAGTGCAAAGATAGATTCTGACAAGGAGTCTTCCCCAGGAATAAGAGATTAAGAGAATTTGCTGCAGATTTGGCTTCTACTTTCATAATGAAGGATGAAGCAAGACCATTAGTTAAGATTGAGGTAGAAATGATAAAATGAAGAGGCGGTATAAAATATTCATCTTGAAGAGAGGGAAAGTTGTTTTAGTAGACAAATAGAGAAGAACTGAAGACACTGTTAAAAAACTGTATAATACTATAGATGTTTAAGATCAAGAGCTTAAACCAGTTATTAAAATTCTGCAAATTCTTTCCAGCAACTTTCAGCTGTTTACACACACACACACACACACACACACACACACACACACCGTGGGAAGGCAGATGGGCGAGTGACATAAATTTGGAATTTTTCAATCTGAAGAAACTCACTTTAACAATGAACTATAGATATAAAACATAAGGAGGAACACAGACAGGAAGGGGCTAAAATTTAGCCATAAGTTACAACTTTTTTAGGTGGGTCTTTCGCTTCAGCTTCCTGAATACTGAGATTATAGGTGCCATCCATCCTGGTGTACTTGTGTTCTGTGTGGATTTGTGGTGCTGGAATCACACGTAAGACCTTGCACATAGCAGTCAAGTGTTTATCCCTGAGCTGCTTCCCAGTTCTGCCACACTTCACTTTCAGAATGGCAAAGTCCGCCAATTTGAATCATATTGCTTCCTATGTCTTAGCCTCATATACTTCCTCTTTTGTTTCTCACATAGCATCATATTATCTTATAAACCTTTGTTTCATCAGCATTCTTACACCTCCCTAGTCAATCACCCCAAGTTAAGGCTAATGCCTCTTGTAAGGATAACAGTAATGCCTGCAATCATAGCCCCTTATACTCTTCCTTCACAACTGCTACAGACATCTAGCAAACTATGATCATACTGGTCCAGTATATACCTTCTAATGTTCTGTATGACTTGGTGTTCCTTTGTCATCTCTAAACATCATTCTAAAACTATCCTTTCACTATTTGCATACATTATGCTCCTTCCCAGCTCCATTGAGATGCCCCTAATAACTGTCATTACTGCAGACATAGCCATGAAGTTACTCATTTCCCTATTCTCATTTTAAGGACGAGTGCCCCTTATTCAGGACATATCTGTCAATACACTTAGGTATCTTACTAAATTCATTTTGGTCTCTTCCCACTGTCAATAAGCATCTAAAGTATTACAAATATTTAGTACCTAAGAGTGTCTGGAATAGTCAATAAAAAAAGCCAATGTCACCATAAATGACCACCAGTATTACTTTTTTTATTAAGCTAATGATATTAATTTCAAACCTGTAGAAATCCAAGATGCTTTTGAATATTTTGCTTCTTTTCTGTAATAAATGACTCAAAGTGCATTACAGCTCGTGTGTATGCTTTGGAACGAAAGGAAGCTACAGCCAGAGTATCCTGAGGTATGAGGTCTAGAAAACGAGTTACGCTCTGATAGTCTTCAAAATTCACATTTGATACTGGATTTAAAAAAAAAAATTTAAAAAGTAGTTAAAGACTGATAGGATAAACATTTAAATGATGACATATCTAACTTTAATTTTTTTCATTAAATAATAAAAATGTATTAGTTGTTAGTATTTTGGTCTTAATGAAGAACAAGATGTCAGCTCAGAGGATCTTGTTCTAATTTTCCCATTATTATAAACTGTGAACACTATTCAACTCATTGAACCTGATTCTCATCTGTTAAACAGAAACTGTGGTATTTGTTTTGCCTTCCTTACAAATTATTGCAAGGAATAAATGCAAAGCTATTATTAAATGTTAAAAAAGACATGAAGATGAGATAATAGAAATATTGTTTTTACTGAAGACTACAAAATACTGATAAGATGCAATTATTTAGTAAGGAACTTACAGAATTATGGAATAGGATTTCTTTATAGTTAAAAGTTTAAAAGCTTTTTGTTTTGCCTCCCCCAGTGCAGAAGCCTGGCCTTCATGCTAGGCAAATTTCTATGAGCTATTTTTATTCCTTGTTTCTAAGTGTTAGTCTTAAGAGACAGAATTTTAATTGGGGAAGGAAAAGGGCTTATGGGACTTTCGGGGAGTGAAGAGCCAGAAAAGGAGAAATCATTTGAAATATAAATAAAAAATATATCCAATTTAAAAAAAGGTTCCTTACAGTTAAAAAAGAGAGAGAGAGAGAGAGAGAAACAGTGTCTTAAAAACAAACAAAAAAGAAAATAACTAATGCTTAAATTTATAATTCACTCAAGGACAAGTTGACTGGTGGATAGTACAAGAAAATATTCACACATTTAGTTGACCTTACCTCCTTTTGGTTTGTTTTGTGCAAGTTTCTCAGCATTCAATGCCTGAAATTTATGCCTTGCCCATTGGGTGAGATGGTCAAGCATAGAGAACACAGTCTGTGTACTCAGCTGGCACAGATCGGATGCACTGTCTTGGGTACTGATGGCGTGCTGATCATCATGCTTAAGTACTGCCATAATTTCTGTATAAACCTAAATAATTCAGTTATAGTTAAGAATGTATCTATATTGTATCATTTTATTAATATGAAAGACTAAACATTCTAGCAATAATTAGGAGAAACAGATTAACATAACCTTTCTTATCTATACTTAAATAGAAAAACTAGTAAGAATAACTAAAAAGGTCCAGACAGATGATGGTTCAGCGGTTAAAAGTGCTTGCTGGTTATTTACAGGATGGGAGTTCAGGAGACATACATGAGATGGAATTGCTTATAACCCCCACTCCTGGGGCTCTGAACCTCTTTTCTGTTCTCCCTGGGCACCTGCAAATATATGTTACACCTGCCCACACATAAATAAAAAGTTTCAAGAAGAGTAATTATAATTAATTTCAGGATAAATAAATAATAGAAATGATAATAACATTATACTTTTTTGAAGTAAGCATTTTTTTTAAAGCTAAAAGACAGAGCTCATATACTACAGGCTGGACTTAAATTGGCTGTGTGCTGAAGGTGACTTCTAGCTCTTGATGCTCCTGCCACTCTGCCTCTCAAGTGCTAGAATTTATTATTTGTGTATGTGTGGGAAAGCAAGTGTGGGTGTTGCATGATATGCATGTGACAGTCAGAGGACAACTTTCAGGGCTTGGTTCTCTCTTTCTAATGTGGAATAAGGATACTGAACTTAGGTCATCAGTCTTGTGTGGCAAGCATTTTGTTCACTGAGCCATCTTGTTAGCCCTACTCTGTAGCTTCTAATACTAATGAGTTAGAAAAATTAAGTTTCACATGTTCAGAACTCAAGTCACATGTCTGGAAACCAAGTAAGTTGACACTCACCTCTTGCTGATCTTCTTGATTACAACCCAACAATACATATACTAGGATATGTGGAAGAAGATAGATGGTGACTTTAAAATCATGCTTCATCATTATGCTACAGCATGTGAAGATTTTACTGGCAAGATTATCCCGAACCTATAAACTCAAATGGTTTAAGACAGATTAGTAGTTTTACATTTTATTCTATTGATTGAATGTTAAAACTGTACCATGTGAGATTATTCATGACTTCTCTCCATGAAAAGAAATGATGTACACTGAACAAGGGGAACTTCAGATCATCCCTCTAATTGATCTCAAATGCCAGAAGTACTGAGATCCATGGAGACGTAGAGCTAGCTGCTAGCTACATTAGCATGCATGCCCTCTCCTCTTTTACAGCTCGTTTTCAATGTCTCATGTTTTGTTATAGATTAACTTCCCTGAGTATATCTTATTTAGCTATTACTAAGTATAGTGTGCTAATTCCTTAAGCCAAGTAACAAAAATGTATGCTGAGTTAGCACGTTAAGTATGTAGCTGGTACTTTTAAGTAGTATGCAATGGCAAACTGTAGGATAAAGATAAAAGAAATAGACAATTAAGTTGAGCATTTAAAAGCTCAAAACAGCTGGGCATGGTGGTGCACACCTGTAATCCCAGCACCTGGGAGGCAGAGGCAGGCGGATTTCTGAGTCTGAGGCCAGCTTGAAAAAAAGGGGGGAAAAAAAAAAGGTCAAAACATGAACACTTTCAATCTATTCAAGTTTCATCTTTCAATTTAAAATCAAATGTCGGGGGCTGTTAAGAACACTGGCTGCTCTTCCAGAGGTTCTGAGTTCAATTCCCAGCAACCACATGGTGGCTCACAACCAGCTGTAATGGGGGTCTGATGCCCTCTTCTGCTATGTCTGACTGCTATAGTGTACTCATATAAATAAAATAAATCTTTAAGAAAAATAAAATAAAATGTCAACTGTATGATTTAATCTACAACTTATTATGATTATTAACTATTAGAAAATGTTTTAAAGGATTAAACAAAAAAGATTGTTTATTTGAAACAATCTCAAATAAAATTAGAAAATATTAAATTTTGGCAAAAAGAATATTTGAAACTAGAAATAGTTAAATTAATAATACTTAGCATTTCAAGAATATTTTTGCGTGTTTATAAAAAGTGAAAGAAAATGCTTTAAAATTGCCATTTAATACTTGTTATTTTGAAATACTAAGAAATGTAAATTTAAAGCAAAAGTTGTAAATTTTAATTATCCCTTGAGTATTTTCTTAGAATGCACAGCATATTTTTGTTAGATCCACAGAAACTTTCTATTAGGGAAACTTTACAAATATACCTTTATTTTTCAATGAAATTTCATTTAAAAATATATTTTAGATAAAAGTATAGATGACATATCTTCTTCCAAAAGTATCAGTAAATGGTAAGATATCATTTTTACACTAAAATATGTAAGCATAAAAATAAAAAATACTACCTTTTAATTCTTTCAGCCTGTAAATTCTTTTAAGTGGTATTACTTTACAATGTAAAATGTAGATATAATGGATGCTTTACAATAAATGAATTCTATAATTTATTTGATAAAATAATGGCCTTTTTACCTAGGAACTGTAATTACTAAATTTTTAATTAAACAATTAAAAATTATTATTATTAGTTAACATTTTCTATCATATCAATATAATATTTTTATAATATGTGCTTTGCATTCAGGTATATGTTCCAGATTCTTCCAGAATTTCTATTCAGTTAATAAATTCTTAACTAGGTTCTCTTACCTTTGTTATAAGATAACCTGCCCAAGATGATGACCATTCTGCAAAGTTATTACCTAGTTTACTTAAGTAAATTGGCTTCGTTACTCCAGACCAATCTGTTGACTTCTGGGAACTCTTATATCTGTAATTTTGAACATTTATATATTGAAAATATGTGTTTAGAAATACTGTAAAGAAAGCATAAGAAGTTACATGCACTTCTCTACTGAGAACAGCTACTCTGATATATTTGCTGAATTCTGGTGAAAGACAGTACTTTTCTACTCCTATCTGTATTAAGGGTGGAGTGGGTAATTACATACTTACTGCTCAGGTGCACCTTAGAATCTGAGTAAGTCTTGCCCTCAGACCCTTCTAACCTCCAGTCAAAGTCAAGCTGCTAACTTATATTATCCCCCATTACTCCTCCTTTTGAGCATCCACTAAACTCATCAATTATCACACTAATTGACAATTTGAGTACAGTGGTACATTCTTTCTGCCTCAAATTTTATAATCACAACTGACTTCAATGTTTGGCTAGACCACTTAATCAAATGCTAAGCTTCTGAAGAAATTTCCCTTTCACTAATGCTAAGGGCTCCTCAAATTATCTGTACCAGTCTGCTGCCAGTTTTGCCCAGTGAGCTCATCTCCTGTACTTCTGACTTCACATAGGATAAAAATAAACAACTATAACGCTTTTTCTTAAACTCTAACCTGTAAACACAGCGGGTTTCTCTAGCTTTCCTTATTAAAATGACCGTCTCCATTAGTGCACTATGACTTTGCTTTGTGTCCTCAGCATGACACTTTTGTTAACATGTTCAAACATCTCTCATCTCACAACTACATAGCTGTAGAATGTCCTGAAAGGCATAGATTCTCATTGATATTTATAATAGTTGCTCTATACTCAAGGTCTCCAGAAAAAAAAATTACTATATTCCATGTTTTAGAAAAGAAGAAATCCCAAAATCTCAAATATAACACTAAAACAGAAATAAAACTTTTGTGTGAAGACATTGTCATGTGACTAAAATGCTTACGTGAATTTACTTTCCAAACATTAATGAGTATGAACTACCTTCAGGGTCTGCCTACTAAGTCTCATTTTCTGCACAAATTATTTCTGTGGCAACTTTGAACTTCATTAGATTTAATTGGTTCTAAAAATTAAATCTTCCAAATACAGGTATCATTTACAGTGCAATCTAGGTTTAGAGACTGCATATAAAAAGCTCAATGGTACCCCAACTGGCAAGTTCCTTCAATCTCTGTTACAAATGTGTCGTAGCATGGGCTAGTGCAATGGCTCAGCAGGTAATGGTACTTGCTGCTAAATTACATGACTCAAGTTTGCTCCCTGAACCAACACGGTTGGAAGGAAAAAGTCAACTTCCGCAAGTTGTCTTGTGACTTTTATGTGTGCCGTAACATGTGCTCTCATTCTCTCTCTCTCTCTCTCTCTCTCTCTCTCCCTTTCCCTTTCCCATTTCCTCCCCTTCACCCCCCCTCTCTCTCTCACACACACACACACAAATAAATAATGTAAAATATGTTAAATAAAAAAGTATATTTTGGGTTTTCTGTTTTTTTTTTTTTTTTTTTTTTTCTTCTGAGACAGGGTATCTCTGTGCAGTCCTGGCTGTCCTGGAACTCACTCTGTAGACCAGGCTGGCCTCGAACTCAGAAATCCGCCTGCCTCTGCCTCCCAAGGGCTGGGATTACAGGCATGCGCCACCACCGCCCGGCAAGTATCATATACAAATTCTTATTACTTTCCTAAAGTCATTGTTGTGCACAACTACTTGAAAAGTGGCAAAATGTGGGCTTCTACTCTGTGCCTATGAGTGTGTGCTTTGGTGCAAATGTGTATGTAGATATATGGAAGCCCTGGGAACCTTAGGTGCCTTCTCAGATGCAGTAGATTTTGTCCCTCTCCCTCTCCCTCTCTCTCTTCCTTCCTTCCCTCCTCTTCCTCCTCCTCCTCCTTCTTCCTCTCCCCAACCCCCCCCCTCCTTTAAAATTGAGACGGGGTCTACAGCTTGCCAAATTCCATTTGGCCAGGTTGGCTGCCCTATGAGTTTCAGGTCCATGTGAGAGGTCTGGCCTTTTCTACGGGTTCAGGGATCTGAACTACCATCTTCATGCTTACCAGCAGGCACTTCATGGATGGGGAATCCCAACCTCAAAAATACTTTCAATGTTAAAAATTCTATGAAAGTAATATTAAATTTATAAAATTAGAAAAAAAATTGTGACAATAATTTAAATGACTAGAAAGACCTACCTAGTATTGAGATGAGGTTCTAATATTTCCCGGACATGCTCTGGGAATCTTTTCCACAACTGGTAACCTGGGCCATTGCTCTGTATCTCTCTACAGTCATAAATAGAAAGCAACTCCTACAAACACATATGTTACAATTTTAAGTCCACAGTGAAACAGATAAATGAAAACTTTTTAAGATTCCAAACTTCTTTAGGACATATATTTCAATGATCCAAACTATTAAGGTACTGTACTAAGGACACAAAGCTATGGCGACACTTGATTATGAAGCTAGTTCATGTAAAATGGTCTCTAAAATATAAAATTAAGAACTATTTTCAAGTTGGGTGGTGGTGGTGCAACACCTTTAATCCCAGCACTTGGGAAGCTTGGTGGATCTCTGAGTTCAAGGCCAGTCTGGTCTATAGAGAGATCCAGTACAGCTATATAGAGAAATCCTTTCTCAACTCCCAGTCCCCCTGCCCCCACTAGAAAAAAGAAAAAAAAAAAAAAAAGAACAATTTTGAGACAAAAAGAACTTTCTATATTCACAAAATCAGTCTTTAGAATGTTTCTTTTGGTGCTAAGGACTGATCATACACACATATACTAAGTATGCATGCACTCTGTAACTGAAATACACATCATGTCAGTACCTGGTCTTGAGAATCTGATTTTTTTGGAGTTATATAATAAAAGTAGCTAAAAGTTAAAAAGACTACATAAACTTAGGGCATCTTAACTTCTAGATACAAAATACTGAGCTTAAAATCACCTCAAAATGATGGCTAGATGTGGTAGAATACTCCTGAAACCCCCGCATTAGGGGCAGTAAGACACAAGAGCTCCACAAGTTTGAGGCTTAAGACCATGGACTGACTACATAGAAATTCCCAGTCAACCTGGTCTACATCATGAGGAACTGTCTTGAAACAAACAATTAAAAAGGCCCAAACAGCCCAGTGGTGGCGCATGCCTGTAATCCCAGCACTCCGGGAGGCAGAGGCAGGCAGATTTCTGAGTTCGAGGCCAGCCTGGTCTACAGAGTGAGTTCCAGGGCAGCCAGGGCTATACAGAGAAACTCTTGTCTCCAAAAGACCAAAAAACCAAAAAATCAAAAAAAAAAAAAAAAAAAAAAAAAAAAAAAAAAAAGGCCCAAACACCCAGGCAGTGGTGACACAAGCCTTTAATCCCAGCACTTGGGAGGCAGAGACAGGCATATTTCTGAGTTGGAGGCCAGCCTGGTCTACAGAGTGAGTTCCAGGACAGCCAGGGCTACACAGAGACACCCAGTATCGAAAAACAAAAAAACAAAACAAAACGGCCCAACCCACTAACTATTACTCAAGCTCAGAGACTGAATGATTCTGTTATCATTCCTGTAAACAACAAACAAACAAACAAACAAAAAACAACAACACACACAGCTGGGCACTGCAGGCCATGCCTGAAAGCTGAAATAGGATTTAGAATTTGAGGTAAGAATAACATGACATTCTTGTCATGTCTGAAAAAGCTGAGAGGGAGAGAAAAGGGAGGGGGGAAAAGGGGAAGTTGGGAAAAGGGAGGGAGTTGGGGAGGAGGAAGAGAGGGAAGAGACAGACAGACAGATTTAATGTTTTTAAGACATAAACTCTGTATCACTAATATATGTAAAAGTAACTTTTACTCTCCTTATTTCAGCTGCCATCTCTCAGGCTTACTGCCTCAGTCTGCTAACCTAGGCCTGGAAGCTTCTAGCATGAATACAATTTTATCTAGGCCTAGAATATTTTTTAGCCTCTGAGACTTACTGCTGAATACACTTACCCTTTCTAGTTCTTTCTGAACTCTGGCTAGCTAGTCAACTCAGCTGCTCTGGCTCAAACTTCTCTCCCAGCTGACTGATTCAATCTGATTTCTCTCAGCTTCTGAATGAATTGCTGCTTGGCCTCATACTAACTTTGGCAATCTGTTGTAATCTTCTGGCTCCTTCCCATCCTCTGGCTTACTCTGTCTTCACCTGTATTTGAATTGCTCTCTCCCTTTCTTTGCAACCTATCTCTGTACCACTGCTCCAGTAAAACTGCCTCCCTTCCTTTCTAGTTAGAACCTCAGAACCCACATGGTAGAAGGAGATACTGGTTCTCTCAAGTTGTTCTTTGACCTCCAGATGTGTACACATACAAATACCTATAAAATGTGAGAAAAAAATAAAGAGGGCCTTTTCTAGTAGCAAAATGTATCAGATCAGTGATTCTCCGTTGATTTCAGATCACCTACACAGTTAAAAACATCAACATGGGGCTGTGTGGTGGTGTACAACTTTAATCCCACCACTTGAGAGACCGAGATAGGCAGATCTGTATGAGTTTGAGGATAGCCTCATCTACATAGTGAGTTACCAGTTAGCCAGGTTTCCCTAGTGAGTTCCATATCTGAAACAAACAAACAAGTAAACAACAATAAACCAATAATATACTTATAGTTACAGATCTTTTTTCAAATTTCAGAGAAAACAGAAGTTAGAAGACCTCCCAAATTTCCATTCCTAGGATCTATGCTAGACTGGCAATACCAGTTATTTGTGCTCAAATGACCTGTGCTCTTTATTGTTATTATAATTAATTATTTTATGTGTACATATGCTTTGTTTATATGTATATGTTTATTCTTCATACATGTATTTATGGAGGTCAGAAAAAGGTACCGGATCCCCTGAACTGCATTACAGACAGTTATGAGCTGTAACGTGGATGCTGATAATCAAACTCAAGTTCTCTGGAAGAATAGCCAGTGCTTTTAAGCTGGGCCATCAGCCCCAATGGATTTACTCTTAAGGGATTTTATTATTGCTCTTTTGTGGCAGGGCTACATGTATCTTAGCATGACCTCACTTCCTTTATCTCCTCAGAACTAGGATCACAGATACTAGCTAGCATGCAAGGTATGTTGTAGATCCATGCCAGGCAGGATCTTTGGGAAGTACTCTGCCAATAGAACTACATCCTCAACTCCTTCGCTTATTTTTAACCCTTCTACATCTGCACCTCATTCTATGTTTCTTTACCTGCCCACAGTATTATATCAGGACTGAGGGTATAGCTCAGTGGTAGACTGACTACATACTTAGCATTCACATTCCACTACAAAAAACAAAACACTTCACCAACTTACTTCTATATTGTCACTGTCTCCTTTCTGACAACCTGTTTCCAGGCAATATAAAAATATTGTTTTTTTTTTCTAAATTGATTGTTCTTTATGACCCAGCTTTATAGTAAAATTTGTCAAAAGCTGGGTTTTTTGCTTTTTTTTTTCTTTTCATTTTTTAAATATTCTTTGTTTGAAACTGATCTTGTTAAGGTCAACAACTGCCTTTTTTTCCTCTGTACTCAGTGGGCAGTTTTCGATTCTTAAATTATTACTGGTGCAATCGGCATTTAGTTCAGATCACAAAGATAATGGAGACAAAGTGTGGAGCAGAGACTGAAGGAAAGGCCACTCAGAGACTGCCCTACCTGGGGATTCATTCCTACATACTGAAAGAAGACTGTTGTGGTTGTCTCTGCCTTTTTTCCTCTGTACTCAGTGGGCAGTTTTCGATTCTTAAATTATTACTGGTGCAATCGGCATTTAGTTCAGATCACAAAGATAATGGAGACAAAGTGTGGAGCAGAGACTGAAGGAAAGGCCACTCAGAGACTGCCCTACCTGGGGATTCATTCCTGCATACTGAAAGAAGACTGTTGTGGTTGTCTCCGGAGTGGCCCTGCCAGAGTCTTATGCATACAGAGGCAGATGCTAGCAGCCAACCATTGGACTGAGCTCAGGGTCCCCAGTGGAGGAGTTGGAGGGCTGACTGGAGGAGCTGAAAGGGTTTACAGACCCATGGGAAGAACAATGAGGTCAGCCACCCAGATGCCCCAGGAGTCCCAGGGACTGAACCATGTCCAGCCAAAAATGTGGCAGAGGAAGAGAGGTCCTTAGTCCCCTGAAGGCTCAATAGAGGCCCCAACAAAGGGAAATAGAGGGGGGAGGTAGGAGTGGGTTGGGGGGGAGGGGCATATACTTGGAGGCAGGGGGTGGGAGGAGGGGTTGGAGGCTTGGGGGTAAGGGGAACTGGGAAAGGTTTTAGCATTTGAAATGTAAATGAAGATTATATTCAATAAAAAAATATGAAAAAAAAAAAGACGTCTCCATATTTTGATCTTTAGAACACCACATTCTCTCCCATCTCTGGCAGCTCTCTGCTTTGTCTGCCTGTTGTATCTGTAACTATTCTCACCAAAGACTGGGATACCCCATCTCCTTTTCTTCCTTTTCTGAAAGTCTTGATAACTTGGCCTCAAACAACTTAGCTAAAAGCAACCTCCCTATGCACTCTGAGAAGAGACCTAAATATCAAACAAAGCAACCAGTACCAAAATGGGGTGGGGGAATTATATACATACAAAACCTAAAAAACTAACTTAAAATTCTTACAAAGTTTAGGGCAAAGTTGGATTCTTTATTGGATATATGTTCTCTGAATCATTTTAAAATTTTATTTTACTTATTTTTTGAGAAAGGTCTCACTGTGTATCCCTGGCTGGCCTGGAACTCTTCAGGTAGATCAGGCTTATCTTGAACTCATAGAGATCTGTCTGCCTCTGACTCCTGGGTACTGGGATTAAAAGCATTTATTTTTATTTAAAATTTAAAATTCATGAGATAGCAAGACAAGGGCTCACTATGTAAACTAGGCTGCACTGCAATTGGCTAGTCACAGATTTGTGGTGATCCTTCTGCTTCTGTCTCTCCAGTTCTCAAATTAATAAAGGCAGTGGAACAACCTAGATGTTTCAAGCAAACTTCTTAAATACATTCATATTGAATATCATTGAGTTACTGCAAAGAATGAACTAGATATATGTTATTGACACAGAAAATTACCCAAGATATACCATTAGACACAAGAAAATCAAATTAAAGATCATAAATAATGTTTCACATTATTTAGCATAAAGGACATTTTATATTTGTATAGATATTAAGCATTTAAGTATTTATAACATGTTAAATACTTTTTAAAAAAGAATAGATACTTTTAAAAAATATTTTTTTAAATATTTTAAAATTTTAAATATTTTATATTTAATATTATATAATATAATTATTTATATTATTTATATAATATTTAAAATGTTTAAAATACTTAAATACTTTAAAATTTTTTTAAATTGGGTTTAATTATGGCATTTTCATATGTAAGCCATATTTTGTTCTTATTCATTCAAGAAAATATGCTGTGTTCTCTAAAATACTTATTTTGGCTCTGTATCACTTAGATGATAAAGGAGATAGTTAAGTATTTTACAAATATGGACTTTGTAGCTTCTGTACTAGCATCTAATACTGTAAAGTCAGTAATGGCTATGACATGTGAGCACACGTACCTGAATAGCATAAGCAGCTGAGTCTTGTGCTCGGCTGTTATCGGCATATGCAAGGTAAGCTCTTGTTAGCTCCATCAGCAACCCATAGGCAAAGCTTAAATCTTCTACTCCAGTCTTAACAGAAGCAAAAAAAAAAAAAAAAAAAAAAAAAAAAAAAAAAAATCAACACCTGACATTCATTTTCTTCAGGTGTTATTGTGTCACCCACAGTGAGTTTAGAAATAGGAAAGGAGAGTGACGCTCAAACTAAGTTGGTATCATGGCTGAAACATAATCCAAAGCTAAGAAGCCAATGCTGTATCTTCATAGCATGTTATGAAATTGTATCAAAACCATTCAACTTTTGAATAGTTAGGTCAATTTGTGTTTTAATAGGCAGAAAGCAAACTGTAGGGCCACCAAGATGGCTGAGTTTGCTGTGTACCACTGGTGACCTAAGTTCAAGCCTCAGAACTCATCTAAAGGTATAAGTAAACTACTCAAAGTTGTTCTCTGACCTCCACTTATAGTGGCACACACACACACACACACACACACACACACACATGATAATAAAATTTAAAAAGCAAATTGTATTCATAGCAGTTTCTAAAGTACATTCTGTACAGCAGCTCACAGGCTTTACAGAATGTAGTTACTCTAAGGTGATTTCAACACTCCTTCTACTCAGATTCCCCAGGTACACAGCAAACTTTCCATTTGTGATTGGTGATGTATCTCTGTGGAAGAGGACCTGCCGAGGAGCAAGGCCCTGAATTCAATCCCTAGCCCTGAAAACAACAAACAAGCCCACACACACACACAAGCAAGCAAGCAAGCAAAAACCACAAACTGATGTCAGCATGGTTTTCCTTAAAATATACGCATTATTAGAATATCCTAAGACACTAGTTTTCTATGGAAACACCAGCAATTATGTTTAATTGTTAATCTTTAGATAACTAATTAGGACTTAACTATTACCATAATCAGATTACTAAGCTTTGTTTCCAAAAGCACATTAGATTGGGCTCAAAGTATTCTTTTTGGCTAAAGAGTTCCATGACAGTATTTAATTAGTAAGAAAGGCTATTTAAAATGTCTGATTGTATAAATGGAATATATAAAACTCAACTGAGGAAGAAAGAATGCTCAGCAGTTAAGAGTACTTGGTGCTCTTTCTGCGGACCTGGGTTCAATATCCAGTACCTACATGAGAGCTCACAACTGTCTTCAATTCTAGTTCTAGGGTGTCCAGTGCCCTTTTCTGACCTCTGTGGACAACAGGCAGGCACATGGCACACATATATTCAGGTAAAACCCTCATACACAAGAAACAAAACAAAACAAAAAACAAGAGAAAAAATAACTTGAAGAAACATTATCACTCAGAATTACCATTACTTACCACAAATGTAAAATCTTTTCCTTGAGTTTCTGTTGTTGAGAAATCTAATCGTCCTGGGTCTATTGCTCCCAATTCTCCTAAACACTCGCCACAGAGTAAGCGGGCTTGAGAGTTTGCATCTTGGCAGCCTTTCAAAATTACCGTCACAAGCTGGGAGATAACGGGCTCCACTGTTTCACTATCAGTTGCATATTTTATCAATTTTTCCTTAAATAAAAGTAGAAGGTTTATATAGAACTCTTATAGCATGTTTTTCTAAACTAGAGAGCTTAAAAATATTAATACAAAATTAAATTCCTATATCTTCAATCTTTTCAATTAGTTTTGATGACGTTAAATAATACACTTCACAGCATGTTTTGCAGTAGTAGTATGTACTTTTAACTGTTAGGACATCTTTCTTGCCCAAGAATTGTTTTTTGAGATAGTGTTCATTTCCATTAAACCTATACCTAGTTTAACAGCTTTAAATGATATATAATGAATGATACGCATATATTGTTACTTCTAGTTATTGCTCATGTAAAAAGTGCTAAGTTTATTTATCAAATATGTAACATGCAAGAGATTCTCTTCTTGCGCAACTATTATTTCATCTTAGATTTATAATTCAATCAACTAAATATATAAATAGTAGTTATCTTTTTTTTTAACAAAGTCTACTCCATCTAGACTAAATAAAACCCATCCTCAAATGAATGTGTTAAGAGCTAACTTATAAAAGTTATAAAAGAACTGAAGTATTTCTTCAGTTCTTATGTATTTAAAGCTGTGTTCTTAACCACGATCCTCTAATAAGCACAGCTGGAGAGGTTTTTGTTTATTTATTTATTTATTTATTTATTTATTTATTTATTTATTTATTTATTTATTTTGAGAGAGAGTCTCTAGGTCCCTATATCAATTTGTCAATGAATTTTAAAGGGATGGGAGTGTTAGAGAGATGGTTCAAGAGTACCTGCTGCTCTTACCGAGGTCCTGGGTTCAGTTCCCAGTCCTCACATGGTGGCTTACAAACACTTATAAGCCCAGTTCCAGTTCTAACCTATACAGGCACCAGGCCTGTACACATACAAAAAAAAAATTATGTGAGATATGTGTGTGTGTGTGTAATGTATATATTACATAAAATATGTATATATTTAAATAAGTTCATGTATAACAATAAGTCTAAAAAAATTAAACAAATTTTCATTATTTTGTCTGAAAGCTCTGATTTCCTAAATTACTAAACTCTGACTTATCTGAGTTTACTACTTGGTGTTTTCTTTGTATAAAATGGAATATTTCAGTATTCATATTAGATATTTTATTTCCAGAAAGCTCCCTTGAATTAGTTTTAAATATTAATTGTTATATTACTTTGGTATCTTCATAAGATACTAATTACATTTAATGTTTTATCAATGACATTTAAATTTTTTGGTCAAATGTATTCTAAATAGTCCACAATTTGTTCATTGTTTTCAACTGACTTCCTGTGTTCAGTCACCTGTGGTTCATGCCTTCTTGGCAATTTCCTTTAATCTCACTTATTTAACTTTAGTTTTCTAAAGTGCACTTATTTGTGTATGTGTCTACAATGTGAGTGTAGTGCATGACAGTGCCAGAAGAGGGCACTGGATATTCTTTTCCATCACTTTCAACCTAGTTGGTGTTGGGATCTGAACTCTGGTCTTCACAACTGACAGCAAGCACTATCACCCAGTTAGTCATCTGTCCAGCACTCTCTGATTAAAATTAAAATTATCATTCACTTTTTTGTGAATTTGCAAATGTTTGAAATTCTTAATTTAGGTTATGAGGCTAAATCTAGTTTTCTTTTACTTTTTTGGTTTTTAAGAAGGAACTGTTACAACTGAAAGACTTTTTTTCTTTAGAGACAGGTTCTCACACTGTACCTTAGGCTGGCCTTAAGCAATCTTTCCTGCCTCAGCCAGCCTTTCAAGTGCTGGGATTTCATGCTTAGATTTCTATTTTACTAATACCCTTGGCTGGCCTGAAACTTTCAATATAGACTAGGCTGACCTTGAATTCACAGAGATCCACTTTTTTTAATCAGTGCTGGGATTAAAGGCATTCAGCACCACACCTAGCTTTCTTATATGTAATTTTTCTATTCCTATTGTGAACCCTCTATATAGGCTCTAACAGTACCATTTTGTAATGATTTTAAGATTTTCATAACTACCTACCTAACTACCTAACTAACTAGCTATGCCAGCATAGTAAAGTTATGTGTTTAAAAATAAAGCACCACTTTATTTTTTGGTTTTGGCATCAGAGGTAGGATTTGATAAATTTATTTCTTTAAGGACTTTAAGTCTTCCCCTTGTTGTTTTTTTTTTCTTTTTGTTTATAACAAGGTCTCTAGAGCAAGCTTGCTCCTCTTTCCTATTCTTTTACTTCTCCCAGAGACAATGACTGTCTGAGACTTTAGCATCTAAATATTTTCTGGTATCTTTTATGCAGAAAGTACCTGGAAGGCATCTCCAGTGTTGTTATATTTGGAGTGAAGCTATCCTTCTCTTTACACAGATTGTTCAGATTCTCAGGATCCCGTCTAATTATATTTAAGGTATGGATTATGCTTAGATTTTATGTGCTTTCCATGTTGCTACTTTTTGTTCATAGCATTTCTCTGTGTAGCCTTGGCTAGCCTGGAACTCTGTAGGCCAGGCTAGCCTCTACCTCTGCAGAGCTGGGATTAAAGGTGTACATCACTACTGCCCAACTTCTGTTGGAGAGATTGAAAGCTGATTCAGGCATTCATCTTTATTCCAGGACAATCTAGAAGGCTCTAGTATTTTATTTTCAATGAATTCTCTGCTTTGAAATAATTAGTAAATATGACTTTTAAATGGAATTCTGATTCCCATAAAAATTAATTTGTGCTTCTTATAGTTTTCTTATCTTTCTGGAATTTGCCCCAAAAGAGTCCTTTAATGAGTAGCACAACTGGAAGGATAGAAGAAAGGAACAGAGGGAAGGATGGAAGCAGGGAAAAGGAAAGAAATGCCATGGTGGTATAAACTTGTAATTCTATCTCTCAAGAAGCGGAGGCAAAAAGATCATGAGTTCAAGGCCATTTCTGGCTCTACTCAGTTTGAGGCTAGTTTGGGCTACTCAAAACCAAATGAACAAAAACTAATAAAGTTAGCTTAGTCCAATTAAAAAATATCAAATTACTAAAATTTTATATGACAGATATCAATGGGGTAGTTATGCTAGAAGAATCACATAAATTACTGATACACTAACATCCAAATCCCTACTTGTAAGAAGTCATCATGGTTGGGGAGATGAGTCAGTGAGTTAAGACTGCTTACTGTGCAAGCATGAGGACCTGAGTTCAAACATCTAACACTCACATTAAAAACTGGGAAATGGTTGTACAGAACTGGAAACCCAGAACTGGGAGGCAGGGGCAGGAGGCTACCAGAAGCTCTGTAGGCAGCCAACCCAGCCTAACCAGAGAGCTGCCAATTTAGTGAGAGACCATCTTAAAAGCAGAGTGATAGAGAACATCTGCACACATGAGGATGTACCTCATACTTATGGCACACAAATAAAAACAATTCTTAAAAATCCAAAGATGCAGTAGACAAAAATACAACTATGAAATAAGGATCTTTCAAAACAGCAGGAAATTCTGCAATTTTTAAGACTGAAACTGAAGGGCATCTATCTCACAGACTGCTCAGATTTTAGTCAGATCTGATAATCTAGTGTAATGTGTAAGCATGAAGACTAAATCTTTTGAGTTCTCAAGAAAAAAATGCCAATCCATCATCTTTTCTTTAAACTCCCAATAGATTTTTTAAATATATAATTTGAATTATATCACTCTAGCATACCTGATTCTTGTACAAGGTTTCCTTTAAGCTGGTAAGAGCATGAATTCGAACATCTACATTTTCGTGCTGAATTGCTTTCATAGACAGCTGGAGAGTAGTTTGAAGATCAGTACTCTCAGAGGTTTCCTATGCAAAGTGCAGAGAAACATTCCTTATTAACTATCCTAACAACATCTGAAAGGTCCATATTCTCTAAATTACTAGTTACTATTCAAATAGCTAAAGTATAACCCAACTAAAATTTTCCCATCCCTTTCTTTGCAAAGTAAATGTCATCAGTATAGCCTTTTTTAAGGGAAAATCATTTTTATTCTAAAATCTTTAGAATTAGAGATTTTTTTCAATTGAATAAAAACTTACTAATAAAAACTTAAAATAAGTGCTTCTTGATATAATAATAAATAATAATAATAAAGGTACAAGCCTTCCCTAATTTATGGATGCCACATAAAGACCCTGAGACAGACCTGTGGACTCTGAGGATAATTCTGCTCAGTCCTTTCTCCTCAAATTCTAGTTTCTGTGCTGAAATTCTATGAAATCACAGTATTTTTATGATTTTAGAAAGTTTGTAAGATTTCAAGATGATAAAGAATCATTCAGACTGGACACAATACTATCATAGTATAACCATAGAGATACTATGATTTATAGCATGAGATAACTGGAATCATCCCACATTTTCCCTCTTAGGAATGTAGAAGGTGGCTTCCCTCTAATGCTAATGTGCCTCTAGCCTAAATAGGATGTGGTAGCAGTGCATGACCATAATTCCAGCACTTGGAATGGTAGGCAGGCAGATGAGGTGTTCAAGACCAGTCCCAGCTACATAGTGTTATTTGAAGACAGACTCAGCTATAAGAGACAGTCACAAAACAAAGCAAAACAAAAAACCAACCAACCAAACAATTTTAGATGATAAAACTTCCCTCCCAAAGTCACTGATTTGCAGTACTAATATCTAATCACTATAGTTATATTGTTATTATTATTCTTTCTTTCTTTTTTTTTTTTAAAGAGGGTTTTCTATGTCATCATCTTCTTTGGAACTCACTAAGAACATGCTGGCCTCAAACATATGGAGATCCTCCTGGCTCTGCTTTCAGAACTCTGAGATTATATGCATGAGCTGACACACCCTGCTTTGATGGTAAAGGATCTTTTTTGGTATACTGGAATCAGGTACAATTTTGTATTCAAGATCTTCCATACCATAAGTAAAGAAATGAAATACCTTTCTATATTCCTGGAGAACTGCTTTTATCCTTTCTAATTCTGGATGATCAGGCAAAAAATATATTTCATGAAGAAAATCTTGCACAGCATCTCTAATTGTTAGGAAGAATTATATGTAAACATATCAATGTAAAAGTTGAAGGTACAGCTATAAAATTCATACTTAAAAGTTCATTATGATTATTCACATGCAAAGTAATCTTCCTGGCATGTCTAAAGTCCCAGCTAAATTAATACTAGCAATTATTCCAGGAATAATTTAGTGATAAAGTGACTGCTTAGCATGCATGAGGCCTGGGCTCAATCTCTAGTATCACAAATTAAATAAAAATAAACAAATATATTAAAATATTTAATGATGGCAAATAACCACAGCTATGAAAATTATCCATGAGGACTAGAGAGATGGCTCAGTGGTTAAGAACACTGACTGCTCTTCCAGAGGTCCTGAGTTCAATTTCCAGCAACCACATGGTTGCTCACAACCATCTAGAATGGGATCTGATGCCCAGAACGAGCAGGGCTGGAGCAAGAAGAAAAAAGAAAAAAAAGAAAATCATCCTTGATAGTCTGTTATGTCAGTGGCCCACAATTAAACATGCTTCTCAGTATGAACATTCACACACACACACACACACACACACACACACACACACACACACACCACCTTATTCTTTAACCAAGACTGGGCACAAGAATTCCTTTAGCAATACATATGCTATACATTTGCTAAATACATGTGGTAGAAGATATGCTGTGGATAGAAAAGGACTTAGGCCTGGAAGTTTCCATTTTTGAGCTCAGGAAAATACTGTGTCACCATAAAAGAAATCTGGCTATCAACATGGACAGGACACACAGAGAGAAGGGCTCTGATATTACATGGACAGGGTAAGGTCCACTTCAGTCTACCTTCTAGCCAAATGTGGCCATACCCAGAAGAAATAACAAACTGAACTCAGCTTAAACAACAAATTTATGAGCAAATAAAGGTATTCACCATTCCTGAGGCACAACATTTGCAGTAATTTGTAAAAGCAGGAAGTAGTAAAAAAATCAATCTCCAAATACAAATTTTTTGTTTGTTTTTCGAGACAGGGTTTCTCTGTGTAGCCCCGATGTCCTGGAACTCACTCTGTAGACCAAGCTGGCCTCAAACTCAGAAATCCGCCTGCCTCAGCCTCCCAAGTGCTGGGATTAAAGGCATGTACCACCACCGCCTGGCTCAAATATAAATTTTTATATAAAAGTTTTAGAGAAAAATACGAAAATACTTATTGTTACTATACGTTTTGCTTAAATTATAATAAATAGTCTTTCTAGGTTTAAATATAATTTTAATTCTAGCTTTTACTAACAGAAAACTAGAAATAGCTATTATGTGGACTGTCAGACTTCAAGTTATGTGCTAGACTTGGGATGAAACAATAAACAAATCCAGAACAATTCATTCATTCAGGGAGGTGGAGGGTCTACCTAGAACCAAGTAAAAAAAAAACTTTTTCTTATGACATGAAAAAGGTCAGAAAAGTTATTCTATCATCCTTAAGAGACAATGAGCATATGTGTATTAGTATAGCAACGGAAAAGAAATGTGAAAAGTAATGTTGGTGATTTTATTGTTCTAGCATGTAGAAAACTAACAAAACAAAACAAACAACCCTAAAAGTATTTCCAATGAATAAAAATATTGTTACTTCAGTGTTTTCATGCCAAAATAGACACTGAAATAATTTAAAGGAATGGCAACAGTGTATGGGTAGGCAGGTGTATAGCACTTACATACTAACTTTCAGAAGAAGTGAATTATGATATACAGCAGTTAGTTAAGTAACAGAAAAAAAGCTTGAAATATGTTGGAAGATATTTTAGATTAAGAAGCCATGTGAGTGAAAATTTAAGTGTGGGTAAAGTGTGGCCGGCTCTGTCATTAGTTCATGTTCCTTACAGCTTCCTGCTACAGTCATCAGTGGGACTGGAAAATCCGTAGAAAAAAATGTCTAGAGTAAGATGTGTCCAGCTTTAAAGGTCAAGCTAACCAACTTGCAATTCAGTATTTAGAAAATGGAGACCCAGAGAACATCTCTCTATGCTGAAATAATACATGTAAAGAAATGTTTTTTAAAGAAACAAAAATGTCATAAAAGTGTAAAGTAAGGAAAGCTGATTCAAAGGTAATGGGGTGAAATAGAAGTTCTAAGTCAATAAGAAGGTATGGTGCGGGGCTGGAGAGATGGCTCAGTGGTTAAGAGCACTGACTGCTCTTCCAGAGGTCCTGAGTTCAATTCCCAGCAACCACATGGTGGCTCACAACCATCTGTAACGGGATCCGATGCCCTCTTCTGGTGTGTCTGAAGAGAGCAAAAATAAATAAATAAATAAATAAATAAATAAATAAATAAATAAATAAATAAATAAGGTATGGTGCAGAAAGTGATCACTATCCCTCTCAGCCTTCCTTAACCCTAAGGAAAGTACCCACCTGATTTACTTAAGAAAGATAAAATTACCTTTACCAATGGAAAAATGAGTGAAAAAATTTTAATTGTTGCTCTATTAATCAATGCGTTTCAAATAAAAACAAGACCCACTGAAAATTCAAGTATTTAATAAGTAGTTATATACCAATAATTTTTCCCCAAGGACTCATTTCTATTAAAATAGTATTACCAAAGTAATACTAATACTTTGAGAAATAAAAATACATTTCTAAATGTTACAGGGCTGGCGAGATTGCTCATGTGAGAAAGCACTTGCTGTGTAAAATTGAGGATACAACTTGGATCCCTAAGTAACCACAGATAAGCATGTGCCTGTAATCCCAGTGCCAAAGAAGCAAAGACAGGAGGATTCTTGGGGTTTTGCTGGCTAGCTAGACTAGAGGAATCAGTCAGGTTTTGAATGACTTTGTCTCAAAAAAATAAGGTGGTGCCATTTAATCATAGTATTCAGAAGGCATAAACAGACAGATTTCAGTGAGTTTGAGGCCAGACTTGTCTAAATAGTGAGTTCTGGGACAGCCAGAGCTACATAATGAGACCCTACTTCAAACAAACATTCAAACAAACAAACAAATAAAGAAACACACACACAATATATATAAAGTGGATTGAGGAAGACACCCAAGGTTAACTTTTGGTTTACACACACGCACACACACACACACACTCTCTCTCTCTCTCTCTCTCTCTCTCTCTCTCTCTCTCTCTCTCTCACTTCTACTAGTTTATGATTAATTTCAGTTCCAATACCTGTTTTCAATGATGAGGTAGTGAAAGATAGCAGCAGTTTCTTTAGGCTGCATCTGTATCAGAGGTAACAAAGCCACTATGACATGACTGAGCAGGGCTCCCAGGTAAGCGTGATCCAGACAACGAACAAAGCAGTCCCATGCTCTAAATGAAAAACAAAATTTAATTCAAGTATTTTTATGTTTGTAAAGTACCATCAATTAGTTGTTAGCTGAATAATGATATATACCTAGAAGAGATTAAAGTAGTTTTTGATATAAAGATCAATGATACATACAAACACACAGTGCTAAGTTATATTAAGTAAAAGAAAACTTAAAAATACCAACCAACCAACCAAATACTCAAAACAAATAAACCAAAGTGAAATCAGTTTTTCATGGCATGATCAATACAATTGAAAATTTGAATGTTATGTATTTATACATTTGCTTACACAAGGATAAGATTTTTTCACTTTAGAATGCTGCAACTATATCAGACATTTAGAAGAAATTGTGTTTGGCGGTTGGATGTGGTGATTCACAACTCCACTCTCAACACTTGTAGAGTATCATCATGGAGTTCAAGGGTAGCCTGGGCTATATAGTAACCTTACAAAATTTTAAAAACAAAACTCAACTTTTATCTTTCTATGAATTAGGAATAAAACACAATTCTTTCTGTGATGCTGGGCAGTGAGAGCAAGCCATAGTTTCTAGACATAGGTTTCATGGAACCATGGGGTGAACAATGGATATTGTACTTAACAGTACACTACTTTGTTCAGTAGACTAAATGAGATACTCAACACTATTACAAATAGGCTCTGTTACATGATTTTGGTCAACTGAAAGCTACTGTTAGTGTTCTGAGCCAATGTAAGCCAGGTTAAATTAAGTTATGGTGTGGTAGGTTAAGTATGAGAGGTTAGGTGCATTAAAAATGTATATTGGTATAGGTTTGTAATTCTAGAAATCAGGAACCTGAATTGCAGTGTGGCCAAATACATACACAAAGACAAAACCAAACCAAACAAAACCAAATCAAACAAAAAGGCCCTAACAAAAACAAAAGCAAACAAACAAAAACCCAAAAAGACAGATATGATGGCACACACCTATAATCCCAGCTCTGCCCACACAGAAAGTTCCAGGCCAGTCTATGAACTATGGAAGATGAAAGAGGTGGGTGAAGAAGTATGCTGGCTAGTTTTATGTCAACTTGCTATAAACTAGAGTCATTTAGAAAGAGGTAATCACAAGGGAGAAAATGCTCCCAAGAGATCAGCCTGTGGACAAAATAGTACGTTTCACGACTGATGAATGATGTGGGTGGGTCCATACTAAATGGGGTGGTGCCACCCCTGGGTGAGTGGTTCTGGGTGGTATAAGAGAGCAGACTGAGTAAGCTGTGAGAAGCAGTCTAATAAGCAGCACTCCTTGATGACTTGTTTCAGTTCCCACCTCCAGGTTCTTCCCTGGCTTGAGTTCCTGCCCTGACTTTACCCAGTGATGGACTGTAACTTGAGAGTTAAAAGTTGTTATAGCAATAGAAATTCTAATGGGAGAAAAAATGGTACCAGAATGATGCTGTGAATCACTGCTGTGACAGACCTGGCTGTCTTGGCCACTGAGTTTTGGGGAAGGCTGTAAAGTGGCATTTGAATTTTGGGCTGGAGAAGCTGTTGAGTGCTCAGTGTGGTGGGCTCAGTGGGAAGGTAAGTGTGCTGAGAGCAAGCAGACGAGGGAGGCCTGGCTCATAAAGCTTCAGATGACATCAAAGACTGTTGAGACCATTTATATTTTGAATTAAGAATCTGCAGTTTGGTCAGCTAGGGCTGAGACCAATACCACTGAAGTAAAACCTTTGCTTAACAAGGTCAACTGACTCTGGTTAAATGGATCTGAGAAATTATTGATTTAAATAAAAGGATCAGCATCCTGAGGACCATTAACCTGGGAAATCCTCAGGGTTAGCACACAGAAACTGTGTGCCAAAGGGGCCAAGGCTGCATCTCATGCTGGCAGCTGAACCTGGTAGAGAAAGAGTCACATATGAGCTATAGGTTTTGAAGAAATGCAGTGATCATGGGAGAGCAGCTGAGGCTTGTCACCATGTGGCAGAGTTAGGTTCCCTGAAGAGAGAGCCTAGGAGGGTCTATAGGCAAAGGTGAAGTCCATTTTAGAGATATCAGTATCACGGGACAACTACAAGGACAGCAACAGCTGTGAAGTGTGGCAGCCTGAGTCTAGCTGACAAACTGCACGTGCTGGGAATGGCAAAGCCAGAGCAGTGTGACTGTCTAAGCCCTTCCGGCTTACTTCATGCTTTGAAGAGCATGAGTAAGTTCCAGACATTAGACACTGATTTATTTAGACTATTGGGAATTTGGCTTTGATTTGGTCAGAATGTGACTGTGCTCTAGTTCTTCCTTCTTAGAGAAAGTAAGTATGTAACTTATTTTTGACTTTACAGAAGCCCACAGTTAAGGGACTTTGAAATTTTAGAGAGATTTAAATTTTTTTTTGAGACTTAAATGTTTTAAAGAAATGAAATTATTGATTTAAATAAAAGGATCAGCATCCTGAGGACCATTAACCTGGGAAATCCTCAGGGTTAGCACACAGAAACTGTGTGCCAAAGGGGCCAAGGCTGCATCTCATGCTGGCAGCTGAACCTGGTAGAGAAAGAGTCACATATGAGCTAAAGTGTTTGGAATTTTAAAAACTGGGATTTTTAAAAGTTAGAATGTTTTATATGTGACATTAATCATTCCACCTTATGATGTGTTTGGGCATCAAGTTGACAAAGGGTCAATTGTGCTGGCTAGTTTAATGCCAACTTGACACAAACTAAATTCACTTAGGAAAATAAACCTCAATTGAAAAAAATGTTATCATCAGATTAGCTTGTAATAAGAATTCAAGATAGAATTAAGTAGAAATACAAGAAAACATTTCAAATATGATGATTATTTACCTGCAGCATAACTCAGGAAACTCATCCTTGAATCTAAGACCAGTTCTCAGTGTGGTCATCATTTTTACTCTCACAGAACTGACATGCTTAGGTCCCATCAACTTCATCAAAGACATCAAACTAGTCAAGGCCTACAAAGAAAAGTAGTGTTTAAAAAAAAAAAAAAAGGAATTATAAACAAGATACCAGAAAAAGTAACAGAAACAATTTCTTCCTACCTAAATGTCAAGGTATCAATGTGCATGACACAAAGGTCTAATAAATGCTGGCCAACTTTTTTTTTTTTTTGGTCAACTTATATGAGAACCAAGAATCTGAAAAACACAAATTGCATTCTTATGTTTGTTTCTCTTGAAGCTGCACTGCTACTATGGTCCAATAAATCTTGAAATTTACAAAGGATATGATACATCTTAATTTTTGTCAAATATGTTTCATATCACTAGTGTAAATACAGATGTAGATTGGATTTGAATTATTTATAATTTAAGCAGAATGTTTCATAATGGTCAATAATGATACTAAATTCAAGATGTTCTAAATTTAATAAAAGAAACAACTGCCAGATAGTCTTACAATAGAAACAAAATGAGGACTGCATCAATAGTTCTAGGTTCTAATGAACAGATATAGAAAGTCTCTGGTTAATCTTTTGCAATACTGTCCTAGTTAGGGGTTACTATTCCTGTGTTTAAACACAATGGCCAAAAGCAATTTGGGAAGGAAAGGGTTTATTTGGCTTATGTTTCCACATCACTGCTCATCATTGAAAGAAGTCAGGACAGGAACTCAAACGGGGCAGGAGCTAATGCAGAGGCCACTGAGGAGTGATGCGTACTGACTTGCTCCTCAGAGTTTGCTCAGTTTGCTTTCCTATAGCACCCTCCCTCATGGATCATTAATTAAGAAAATGCCCCACAGGCTTGGCTACAGCCTGATCTTACGGAACTATTTTCTAAACTGAGGCTTCCTCCTTGCCACTGACTATACCTTGTGTCAAGATGAAACTAGGCAGCACATGTACCCAAACATGTGCTCTCTATGGCTTTGTAACATGCCTTCCACTTTCCTTAGACACAGTCATCCATTCTTTCATTTAGCATTAAATGTTTGGGCAGCCATATAGACAGAATAGAAGTTACTGAAAATTTACTAGTTAAAACTGAAATTATAGGCATTGACTATTACAATTTGTAGCTAAACTTTGTTCTATGTCTTACATGGATACTTAAAATTATCAGAAGGGGAATGCATTCTGAAATAAAAGCTGCTACTGGGCCAGCGAGGTGGCTCCTTAGGTAAAGGCTCGCTGCCAAGCCAAACTGCCTAGTTCCAGCCCTAAAATCCATATAGTAGGAGTATACTGATAAATGCATGCTGTCCTCTGACCTCTATGTGAGCACTGTTGCAGACTCATGCTAACACACATATACACAAGAACAGAAATACCAACAGTAGAACCAGGTGAACCAATAAAATTCAATTATATGACCGATATTCAAGCTTTCAGCTACTGCTGGCTTATGTCTTCAACTGTGCTAGATGTCATGATGGCATGGGCCTGCAGACATTAGTATTATAACCTGACAAGCAGAAAGCTAGCTGACCACGGTGGCCGTTACAATCCCAGCATACAGTGGGCTGAGGCAAGAGGACTACCAGAAGTTCAAACAGACCATGAGCTATAATAACAAAAGTAGAGAGTTAGTTAAGCTAGATGACTCTGACCAAAGATACTGATTCTGAAATTTTCTTTGAATCTAGAATCAAGTTGTGAAGTTATATTATCTTTGTGGACTGAGTAACAGAGCCAACAAATTCTTTAGGACAGCTTGAGTTGGGTTTTCTATTTCGCATCATCAGTGAAAGAGCTGCCAATGGTATAATCTCTATTTTTACAATGTCTATAGAACAAATATATGATACCCCTACATCAAATGTTTGATTGGCTTTTCTTTTTTGACAGTCTCATACTTAGTTAAGGCTCGCTTGGAACTCATGATGTAGCCCAGGCTGACATTAAGCTCTGAGCTATTCCTCAGCCTCAGTTTTTCCACATGCTGAAATTACAGGTGTGAGTTACCACACCTAGCTTGTTCCATGACTGTTTAATACTTGAATGTTTACAACTAGAAGCAGAATATTCCCTGAATATTCAATATGAATTTTATTCTAGTCTCTGGGAATTCAAATAGCACTACTTACCATTTTCTTATCTTCAATGCCAACACTGGAGCTCAGTAACTGCATATTAAAAAAGGCCAGAATGCCCAACAATTTTGGTTGCAAATAATCAGCCTATGGATTTAAAGAAAAGATATTTTATGTTTTATATATATTAAGTGTCTCTCTTCTTTCCCTCTGAACTGGATTTACTACAAAACTCCTAGTGGGCAGCCTTCTACCACTGAACTATACCAGACAGGAAACACTGCAAGAAAAAGAGCTAGTGATGAGTGATAACTGAAATATGTTCCAAGGTAGCAGGGCTTAATGTGGACACACCTAATTTAGGTTATGTTAGGGTTACATACATGGTTGAGGACAGATGAGGAAGAGTCTGTACTAGTATACGGTGAAGAGGAATTAGGTAGCTATCTAGCATACAGAAATTTTGCCAAGCAAAGAAATCATTTGTTTTTCAAGCGCAAGCCCAAATTTACCTTTTGGTTTATGCTTTTTTGTTTAAATCATCACTAGGTTTTTGGTTTTGTTTTTTTTTTAGATTAGAAAAATATTGGGTTTTATCACAGCATCTCCAAAATATGTGTTTTGGAAACTTGTAATTTAGATTGAAATTAAACTTTGTCATGAGAAAATGCAATTCACTAATTATATGGTTCTAATATATGTTCTTAAATAAACTGTAGGTATAGGTGGCACTCAAATCTATATAAATATTCTAATTTCAAAGTTCTTGGCATTGAGTCAAATAGTACTTTGAATATGTGTATCTGCCATTCATCAAATATATGTGTTTCGATACTGTCATGCTAGGTACATGTGTTTAAGATAAGCACTAGTACACATGGCAAGTTAGTAGGAGGCACTAAATAAATTCACACATAAATATGGCTGTGATACGAGCCATAAGAAAATAAACATGAGCACGTGATAGAAACTGGATAAATGAATTTAGGTATGGGTGATAAGGAAACTGTGAATAGTAAAAAACATCCAGGGAATTATTAATGTCAGCAAAGAGACCATCCGGATAGAGCTAAAGCAGTGAGAAGAAGAACTGAACAAAAGGTGGAAAGGCACACTGTCACATGTGGTCTAACAGATTTTATTTGAAGAGCTCATATTTGTTCTCAGGTTTTAGTTGAAGCAAATGAGTAGGTGATGGTACAAAGTTCCATTGCCCAAAGTAGGGAAGATTAGGGGAATCATGTCAGGAAAGAATAATAAAGATTTCTTTGGGGGCTGAGACACACACGGATAGCTCAATAGTGAGGCACTGGCTAAGGTGGGTGTCAACTTGACACAGACTAAGGTTATCTGAGAGGAGGAAATCTCAGTTAAGAAAATGCTTCCATAAGATGGGACTGTAAACAAGTATGTAGGCCTTTTCCTAATTAGTAATTAGGAAGGGAGGTCCCACCATACAACTATAACCTTTTCTAGAAGAAAACTATCAATTAACACTTAGAGAAATACCTGTTTAGAAAACAGGGGAGAGGAGTTTCCTCAGCTTTATAAGTAAGGTACAGAAAGGGAGAAACTCAAACAAACTTCTAGCATCCCTTACCATGAGTTCAGGTGATGTGATATCTCGCGGTCCTTGATATGGATCATCACTGGATGCAAATGAGGCAAGTATTGACAAACCATTGAAAACTTGTTGATAATGTTCTCCAATACGCAGCAATAATTCATTGTGCAATCCTTGAAAATCCTGTCTTAACAGGCTTCCCAACTCAATTTCTGTTTCATTCTAAAGATATTAAAAACATTTCCTCATTAGAATCCAGATCTAAGTAGATTGATTTTTAATATGTTTTTAGTAAATCAAGAGCTCTAGGTCAAGTGACACAGTTCACTAATGGTGCTAAGAAAGGACATAGGCAAAGGATTCTAATCTTATTCTCTCCTGATAGGTCTCCCATGAGCTGTACGCAATGAAGAAGAGTGATCACACTTAATTTTAAAATGAAAACTAAAAAGAAAAGTCCTATGCTTGCCTAAGGTCTTTCTGCACCAGCAACACAGTATTTTCGGATGCACAGACCCTGGGAGTAAGAACAGTGGTTCACAGCATAGTTAGGTCAGAATGCTGGAGTTTAAATTCTAGCTGTCACTTATATGTTATCCTTGATTTGACAAGTTACCTAATCTAACCCCTCATTGCCTTAAGTGTCATCATCTGTAACACTGCCTGAATCTTTCTAATTAAAAACACAAATACCAATCCTTTTGAATAGTATCATGATACTAGAAGCAGAAAATTCCAAACTTGACTTTAAAACACAAGTTGCTGTCAAAATGTGGCACACTGAACATATTGTATAAAATTAGCTTTGTGGTATACATTTAAGATGAATGTGAAACAGGAATGAATTCTGTGTTTAAGACTTTGGTTTCATTCTCAAGATACCTCATTTTATATATATGCAATAATTCCAAAATGCGAAAAACAATCTAAAATCTGGTCTCAAGCATTTTGTATAAGAGATAACCTGTGCTCCCTCTATCTTGCCAAGTAACTTAAGTGACGCAGACAGACAGCATTCAGAGAGAGTTTTTTGACATGTAGTATGTACTCCATAAATACTGTCATTCTGTCTCTATAACACACAAGTTAATGCTCTTGAGATGAATGAAAACAATAGTCATTACTCAAAGATCAGCTGTCCTCTTAGAGAAAAGTGAAATTAAGGTCCTCTGTTCTCATAGTCTCATATTCCTCAAAGGCACTGCTGTTAATGTAAAACCATAAGAAACTTAAGCAATAATTTTAAACTTAAAAATTAGCCAGACATGCAAATTTAACAGCCTACACCCATAATGAGAGGATAAAGTCCCAAAAGTTGTTCTCTGATCTCCACACATGCACAATAGACCATGCACTGGCTCTGTTTCTCTTTCACACACACACTAAAATTTTAAGATCTATTTATTTTCTTACTGTACACAATAGTGTTTTGCCTATATATAGGTATATATGTTCATGGGTGCTTAGTGCAAAGAGGTCAAAAGAGGGTTTCAGATCTCCTGGATCTGCAGTTACAGGAACATATGATCTGCCACGTGGATGTTGGGAACTGAATGCAGGTCTTACAAGTACTTGTTACAACCTTGTTAGCCCTAAGCCATCTCTCCAGCCCCATGTAAATTGTAATATTTTAAAGTAGGAAGAATTATAATCAGAACAGGAAGTAAATAAGCCAAATACAGGCATACAATTTTCCTATAATTACTTACACAATATCAGCTATTTTATAATTATAATCAGCACAAAATTACTAAAATAAAATTATATAAAAACCCCAGGTCCATAAAAGGATGGGTATCCTATCCCATTTTAGCAATGATCAGGAAAAAAATATCAAAAACAAAACAATTTTAGAATTCTCCCAAGACAATGATTACTTTTTAAATGTAGGTGTGCTCTGTATGCATATAAACCTACAACCCAGAAGAGGGCATCAGATCCCATTACAGATGGTCTTGAGTCACCCTGTAGTTACTGGAAATTAAACTCAGGATCTCTGAAAGAGCAGCCAATCTTCTTAACAGCTGAGCCATCTCACCAGCTCGACAATGATTATTTAACACATAATATTTATAGATATTCTTATAGTATAAGCTATTAATTACTCACCACTTTCCTATATTACAATGTTACAATAGTTTTCCAATAATGTTAACTTAAATAAAAGAATAAAATACATACAAATATTCAAATACCTTCAGGTAATGAAGGGCACGTTCTAATTCATCTTTGGAACAAGAACAAACCAAATGAGAAAAAATATATTTGAAGTTATTTATTAAAATCTCTCGACGATTGACATTTAGTTGTTTCCCTAAAGTTCGGATGAGAGCCGATGCTGCAGGACTTGCTTTGGCAGCAAGATCAGGAAGTAGAACTTGCAATGTCCTCTGGGGGGAAAAAAAATCAAAAAATACATTTGTCTGGGTGATAACCCGTTCAAATCAGCCATCCACAAGAAGTGCTCTTCAATGCTACAGGAAGTTCTCTATGGAGTCGTACTTGCACTCAGCTTCGTCATCTACTCACTGGACTACAATAGGCTGGTAACATTACTATGATTCAGGGTCTCAATAAACATGCAGAGAATAGCCATAAATACAAGCTTAAAAGAATTTCTTAGATCACAGAATTGATGCTTTGTAATTACAGGAAACAGGCAAGAACCCCAGTGGAGTGATAGAAACACCAAGCCACCCACAAAACTTTCAACCCCAAATTTATCCTGTCTACCTGAAATAGAGGCACAGAGGATGGAGCAGAGACTGAGGGAATAGCCTACCAATAACAGGCTCAACTTGAGACCCATCCCATGGGCAAGCACCAATCCCTAACACTATTAATGATACTCTGTTATGCTTGCATGCAGGAGCAAGTTGTCCTCAGAGAAGTTCCACCCAGCAGCTGACTCAGACAGGTCCAAACACTCACAGCCAGTAAAACAGTTAAGCACAGCTCACACCCCAATACTGCAACAAACCTACTTTCCTTTTTGGTCTATTTCTTGTCAGATCTAGCTCATTAAATTTATATACACTCCAAAGGGAAAATAGTTATTTTGTTTATTTATTCTACCTCTTTTTTTTTTTTAACAGTTCCATGTGAGATTTATTGTAGGAGAGAAGGGCAAAGGGGTGGGGAAGAGAGAGCTAGTCTACATGTCTTAATGATTACAACTACATGTTAAGTCATTATTCTAAACCTGGGATGTAACATTGAACAAGATCCAGGCCTTGCTTGCAAGTGTGAGATTCTGTCACTTGAGAAACTGAGGCAAGAAAGAACACATATGACACTGGCCTGTGCTACAGAATGAGACTCTGTCTAAAAGAAAAAAAAGAGAGAGAAAGAAAGAAAGAAAGAAAGAAAGAAAGAAAGAAAGAAAGAAAGAAAGAAAGAAAGAAAAAAGAAAACAAACAAAATAACAAGAAAGTAAGTTTCCCTTCATAGACATACCTTATGCCTTTTTAACTTTAGTTATATTTAGCATAAGATGTTTATGGAATGTCTTAATTTTAGACATTTACTTTCTTCTCAGTTTTATTTTGCCAATGGGTAATGTTGCAATAAACATTGTGTGTTTTGATGAAATTAATAATAAGATATGAATCTGTGGTTCTTATAATATAGCACCCTATTTTCTTTGTATATATAAGCAATTTATAAGCAATTTAAGTTTGTTAAAATAATACTATAGGGAAAACCTCTATATGAACTGTTATCACAATTCATTAAAATCATCAATAAACCTGACTTGGGGGAAAGATAATACACTCCATCATCCTCTAAATCTTAGCCCTAATGAATTTCATAGTCTTCTTAAACTATCCCACGCTACAAAATCTGACATTCGAATTCATAGCAGATCATACCACTAATTCTATATTTTATAATTCAATTTCTGAAGGGTAAATATTAATTTTCAGTGACTAATGGAACCCAGGACATTACTGAAAACATATAAAGACTCAAGAGTTAAATATGATATATAGTACAGTAAATAAAGATTATATATAAGTTTAAGTTATACTGCATAAGCAATAATCTGTCAAAGTAAAAATAAGTATACAGCCAGGCAGTGGTGGCACACGCCTTTAATCCCAGCACTTGGGAAGCAGAGGCAGGTGGATTTCTGAGTTTAAGGCCAGCCTGGTCTACAGAGTGAGTTCCAGGACAGCCAGGTCTTACAAAGAGAAACCCTATCTCGGGGGTGGGGGGTGAGGAGGTGGGGGGTTGGGGGATAGGGGGTGGGGGGGAATACAATTTAGGGGCTAGTAAGATAGTTCAGGTGGTAAAGAGCAAGCCATATAAGCATGAGGATGTAAGCTCAATTCTCAGAAAACAGCTGGGCATGGTGACATTAGCTTTATTCCCAGTGCTATGGAATCAGAAACAGAAACATGTTGAAGGCTTGTTGCCCAGCCATTCAAACTTACTTGGCAAAAACTCTAGGGCATTGTGATAGGACTCTGTCCCGGATAACCATACCCCAAAATTGATGGACAGTGCCTGAGCAACAGTAGCCAAGGTTGTCTTCTGACTTACACACACACACACAAAGTAATTTTAAAAATCTGGTTCATATGGTCCTAAATGTACTTATGATAGTTTGTACATGCTTGGCCCTGGGAGTAGCACTATTGGGAGGTGTGGCCCAGTTGGAGTAGGGTCACTGTGGATGTGGGCTATAAGACCCTCATTCTAGCTGCCTGCAAGCCAGTATTCTGCTAGCAGATGAAGATGTAGAACTCTCAGCTCCTCCTGCACCATGCCTGCCTGGACGCTGCCATGTTCCCGCCTTGATGATACTGGACTGAACCTCTGAACCTGTAAGCCAGCCCCAATTAAATGTCCTTGTAAGAGCTGCCTTGGTCATGGTGTCTAGTCACAGTAGTAAAACCTATCTAATACAGTACTTGTAAGGTATTCTTTAAAAATAAATAGAATGAAACAAATGAAATGTTGAAATGAAAGCTACACACACACACACACACACACACACACACACACACACACACACACGGCAACTTACTGTCAGGAAACGATTAAGATCAGGAAAGTCAAAAACATTGGCAATTTCTGATAAGGTATTTAAAGCCATCTCTCTGTGATGAGCAACATCTTGTATTCGCATCTCAGCAGTCTGGCAAGGAGTACTTGGGAGTGCTGTCATCTGACTGGAGTGGAGAGACTCTACCAAAAACTAAAGCAAAAGATTTTTCTTAGTTTTCAATGAAGGAAGGAATTGTAACTAACCCCCCTCCCTGCCCACCAGTGAATACTTTTTTAGCTAGCATAAAGGATAGTCTTAGGTTCTGCTGTAGTTGGACTCATTCAATTCACTTTAATGAGGTAGATTATGTCATAATCTCCATTTTACAGAAAGGCAATCAATCTCAGTTAAGAAACTTTAATATTATGCTAAGGATTATATCATGAATCAGAGTAAGAACAATACTTTAATATGGCCTACATTTTCAGACATTAATGATTTGCTTCTGAAAACAGAGTGTCCTATTTACAATATCATCACTAAAATGGCTAAAAAATGACTCCCTAAACTTAACAAGAATATAATAATTTAACACATTATTAAAAGATGATATTACTTTTCATTTACAACCCCTATCTTCAGACCATTATCCTTAAATACAAGTGGCAAAAAAATTCAGTTCTAAATAAATATAATTTAGAAAGTAATCTTTTAAAACAGGCAAAATAAGAAAACATGCATATATTGCTTTCCTTAAGCTCAGTCTGGTCTCAAAATTCTGGACTCAAATGACCATACACTACCTCAGCCTTCCAAGTGACATAACAGAGATTATCAACACACACTACTTTGCCTGGCTTCAACTTCTTTAACTCCTGTAAAATGTTCCTATTGTCTACTGAAAGGTTGAATTCTGACTCTCACCTGGCAGATCGGTTTCTTATACTGACTGAAAAAATTCTGCAGTTTAACACTTTTAGCTGCAACTAGGGCTCGAATCTCTGTGTATGCTGCTCCAGAGACGGATGAAGACTTAGACAACAAGCAATGCAGTAAATGCAAGAGTGCAAAAGGTATCAAATCTCCTTTTGCTGCTCTGAAAATAAAAACATGGGAAAGTCAGTCTCAGAAACTAATGCATACACACAAATATATGGAAATCATATTTCTTCCATAATGTACATCTCATATCACAATTTATTCTTTTGTTTTTCAGTGCACAGCAGGCATGAAACCCCTGGGTTTCATCACCAGCCCTCACATCTCTAATAGCAGGCAAGTAAGACAGTGACAAAAATAAGTAAGTTTCAATCCAACCACTTGTCAAACATACCTTCCAATGTCCCCTGTTGTAAGAATCAAAGTATCCTTTAGCTCGCTGTTCCTTGATATCTGGGCATGTGTGTATGCTTCTTTCATTCTTAAGACAAAAAGCTAGGAAAGCAAAGTTCACTGGTCAGGATAGTTCTAGATTTATTAAAAGATGTTCTAGGTTTATATGAATCTTTATGTTTTAATTTAAGACTTCTAACCTCTTTTATGAATCCATCTTCAGAGTTCAAGGACTCCAAAATATACTTGACATTGCCACTAAAAGCAATTCTAACATCCTTGTCTGGATCTTCCATCAAATTTAATAAAGTCCCAAGAACTGCTTTTACCTCTGTTTCATCTTCTTGAAAATCAAGATGCTTGCAAAGATGATGGAGATTGTCTATGAAAGCTAAAGTGAGATAGTATTTTCTAATTTGACACATCATGTAACAAAGCTGTACTTAAAAACACTGTCAGCAAATAAAATGCAGCAAACAACTCCATGTTGCCCCTTATATGTCAATATTTAGGTCTACATGGCACAAAACATTTAAGAAGATTAAAACAGAACTTAATAATTTATTTGTTTGGTTTTGTGGTTGTCTGTTTATTTCTACAGGTCATACTGTAGAAACCTGGCTGGCCGGCCTGGAATTCTGTTTGTAGACCAGTTGGCCTTGAATACAGAAATCCACCTGCCTCTGCCTCCTGAATTCTGGAATCAAAAAGGCATGTGCCACGACAGCTGGCAAACTTAACCAATTTAAATTATTTTATATTTAATAAAAGTTATAAGTGATGCAATTTAAAATATATTCCAGAAACTAAGTTATCAAAAATTCATTTTTAGATTTTATAGATTATCTATTAGACTCAAAAATAAACTTTAATTCAAAAACCTCTCAACTGAGAGAGACCTTAGTCTTATTGTTAATTTTATAGAACCCAGTTCATAGAACCACTTATCAACTATCTGACAGCTTGTGAATAAACTGCAAGTTACTATCTAAACACATGGATCTTATGTATGTATAAATCTCAACCCTCCAACAAACTCATACTCTAGTTTCACTAGAAAGTGTTTTTTAATTTCCAAGTAATTACTCACCAAGTTTTACTGGACTAGGTGTATTTTTGGTCAGCAGGAAAAGGATTGGCTTGCAAATGGAAGCTTTTACTTGAGAAGATGAACACTCATGCTGAGAAGTGGCTTGCAGGTTCTTACAGAACAAGTCCACATGTTCAAAGAAAGGCTCTGAGGAACTCATCAAATAAAACATGCCGTGAAGAGTACAGACTAGTTGACCAAGGACAAAAGCAAATTCTTTCTTGACCAAGTCAGAATCATCTTTGACTCTATCTCTGGAGAAAAAAGAAAGAAAAAGTACTAAATGTTCCCAGTAAATATTTTGGATTAGACTTTCTCGATTTGAGACAAAGGGGAACAATAAAATTTAGAATAGAAAAATGTAATTTTCAAGCTACAAGCAATATTTGCTGTATGTTTTCTGCAATAATAACTTGGATACTCAGATTAAAGATTTATACAATCAAACAATATATTCAAATTAAAGTCTTAATACATACACAAGCATCTTGGGAATTTGGTTACAAGAATTCTGCTGATGCAGTAAGATAAAATATCCTTTAACACAACTAGCCCGTATTATTTCGTGGGAGCTCTTCAGGGCCCAATTATAAACTGCTGTTCTCCACTCAAGAAATATTCTTCTTGGAAACAGTGTCAGAAGAAACACACATTGTGACTGTGCCTGTGGAGCTAAACAGAATTAACTTTATGAAACATTTCTTTAAAAATGTTTGCTTATTATTTTGAGGTATAGGGCAAGTATACTGCTAATATACCAAGCTCCTTTCTGAACTCTTCTAAGTATTCTCTAAGTATTTAACTATTGAAAAATGTGTGATAAAGTATTATAAATTCTATACAGAGATCAATGAAACACAACAAAATAAGCTATATACATCAGACAATTTTGTGACTACTTACAGTAACTATCCCAAACCCTCTGGCTTAATGGCAGAAGGTTAGTAGCAAATGTGGTCATCTTTAAAGAGTTATCATCAGAATAGGAATAAATCCATGGAAGTGAGAGCATTCCACACAACTCTTCTAGCACATGATCCTCGAATGAACTTTTTACTACAGAGACAGACAAAAGGATGTAAATTAACCTATTCCTTCATCATATTTGTCATTTTACTTTGCCAGTAAAAATGTAGACATCCAAAACATGTGAAATTACAACCAACATTCAATTAACAAGGATTCTTAAAATGAAGGGCAAGAAATAGTCTTCTGTCTTAACTGGGAGCAGTTTGTGGCAAACTCACAGCCTTGCACACATTTAACACATACTCTTACCACTGAACTATACTTCCAGGCCCATGCTGAAGTCTGTGAGGCCAATGAAATCAGATGCAGCTTAAAAACATATGCCTCTGTATACCATCTACATGGATCCTAGGATTCTTTAGATTCTCAAACCAAAACATTTAAATGTTTCAAGTGAATGTCTATTGACTAAATCAAAATATTACACATGAAACTCAGAAACTACCAGTAAGTTTAATTAACAGAAAATTTGAAAATATTCTGCATTTAAACTTTAGTCAGAGACAGAAAGCCTCCATCTACAATGACTAACATCTAACACTTATTTGTACTCACCTTGCATATACATCAAAGCATCATAAATTTTCACCATGCTATCAATGACTAATTTCAGTTCAAGCTTCTGAACAGATTCTAACAAACTCCTACAGCTTTTAAGCACTTTTGTATAAAAATCCAAAGACATCCAGGTTATCACTACTGGAGGTTTCTTCTTACATTTGTGGTGACAATCCTTGACATTATGGCTGCAATGAGTACATTTTTAAAAAAAAAAACATTAGAATTAAGAATTCTGTTATAGTCTAACATAGTATTTTAATAAAGCTAAAGGAAAATTAAGTACAGAACTAACCTATAACCTTAATCCAATTTAAAGACAATATACAAAACAGCCTATGCTTAAGTGTATTATCTTTATGTTGATTTAAGTCACTGCTTTTTTCTATTGTAGTGTGTGATATATGTGTATATTTGGGGACAGGAGAGGATGGAGGGAGGGCAGACACACTGAGTCTAATTTGTAGCCTAGGCAGTTGATCTAGAAGCAATCCTCCTGTCCCAACCTCTTAAATCACTCTTGTGATGTGGGAAATTGATCTAGGATTCTTGAATGTTTAATTACCAGGCTTAAATAATGATAGAAGACATGCTTGTATAATTATTAACTGATGTGACAAACACTCTTCCTAAAAGTTCAAACATCTAATAATCTATTCTACTATCAAGAAAAGAGAACATCTCACACAATAATGACATATCAAGGGCATGATAATTTTCATAGTTTAGTTTCATTTTCAACTTTTTACTTCCAGTCCAGAAAAATTTGCTCATTAACAGTGAACTGCGTAGTGAAGTAGAAGAGATTGTTTTAAAGTAGAATTTATATAATATGTGTTTTTAGCAACATTAATTGAAAGGAAATTAGACTAGTTATCTCAATTGGAGAAAACGTAATCATTGAGATTTATCTGTGAATTTATCTCAAATTCTAAATTTAGTGGCAACTAAATTAATAAAATTTCCTAAAATCTCTTCTTTTATAACTCTGTGCGGGTTAGTCAATATGAATTGGTCAGAAAGTACAGAATCATTACAAGCTGTCCTAAATTATGGCAGTAAAAGTAAGTCTTCACTTGTTTTGATAGAAAATTTATATTAAAGATACTGAACAGAAAAATCTACCTCTTCTGAATTCTAAATTTCTGCTTTAAGAAATATAGTCAAAAGAACCATGAGTTTCTGAATTGCACATAAGTATGTTCTGCTATCTTCATATATGTGTCCTTGAGAAAAGTTCTCTAGGCTTAAGAGAAAACTACCTTTTCTGTACTTTAACATCTAGTTGGTAAATGAGCTATACAGAATTTACCTCTAGGACTGACAAAGATTAAGTAAGACAAAAACAACATTTAGCACAGTACCTACCCTGTAGCAGGTATACAATAGAAAATGTCTTACCTACTTCACTACAGTTTGTTTCCTAAGGTCACAGAAATCAAGTGAGTAATGGTAAATACAAATTCATTAGAGGAGGCGGGCTAATGAGATGATTATGTGGGTAAAATACTTGTCTTGAAAGCCCAAACCCATGCAAAAGCAGGAGAGACCTGACTGTACAAAGTTGTCCTCTGAGCCCCACATGCTCCATGGTATACATGCACTAAAAATATCTTTTATTCTTCTGTAATAATTGTTGTCTCTGAGGCTTACTGCCTCTGTCTGCTAACCTAGACCTAGTCCTGGAAGTTTGTATCTTCCATGCAATCTTATCAAGGCCTAGAATGTTTCAGCCTCTGAGTCTTACTGTTTGAATAAGTTCACCTTTTCTTTTTTTTTCTGAACTCTGGCTGGCTGATTCAATTGAGCTGCTCTGACTCAAACATCTCTCCAAGCTTACTGACTCAATATGGCTTCTCTCAGTTTCTTACTGAACTGCTCTGCTTGGCCTCATACTAACTTTGGCAATCTATTCTATCTTCTTGCTCCTTTTTATTCACTGGCTTGTCTGTCATCACCTGCTCTGTCTACCGTGTTCTCTCTGCATTCTGCCTCTTCCCTCTCTCCCTTGCCTGCTCTCTGTACTGCTTTAAGTAGCTTTCCCCTCTCTCTTGTGGTGAGAGTTGGACATATTCTATTCTGTCAAATCTTTCTCAGATTTGTCACTTTGCTGCCACTCAGACATCACTTTCAAACATGGGTGCTTCCTTCTACAAACTAACTTTACCTTCACTGTTTGGGATTAAAGGTGTGTACTAAGGGCATGACGGTATACCAGCCAGAGGGATTAAAGGTTTTTGCTAAGGGCTGAGCCACACCACAATTAGAAACAGCATTTTCTCAGTGAATAACACAATCTTGGGTTCACAGTATGATCAAATATCCTACAACATGACCCACAAACATTATACATACATAATAAAAATAAATTTAAATCTTTGAATTTTTTTTTACCCATCCATTTCTTGATGAGAACAGTGAACAGTGCAGAGCGCAGTCAGCTGTAATACAATAGTGATTCCTTCTAATGCCTCAGCAACAGAATTCTTCAGAGTACCACATTCAAGGGAAATCTGAAGGGATTCAGCTTTCTGTTTAAGAACATTCCATAATATGCTCTTTTTGTCCATATCCACATGAGTAATTCTATAAATAAATATAATCACAGTAGTATTAATATATGATACAAACGTGTTTCAAACAAAATATGGGAAGGGGTACAGCTCAGGAATAGTGTTTACTTAATATACATAGGCCCCAGGCTTAAAGTCCGGCACAAAATTTTAAGTAAATGCCGATATTTAAAACAAAAAAGTGAAAGACAGCTAAGCAAATAAAGGTACTTGCTGCCAAGCCTAAGCACCTGAGTTTGATCACTGGGGACCACATGATGAAAAGAAAGAACCCACTGCTACCGATCTCTGTATATTTGTTGTGATACATGTACACATGTAGACAATAAAGGCAGACAGACACACACACATACCAGTAATTGTAATAGTAAAATAAAACAAAAACTGTAATGTATTATCAATTTTTTATCTACATTAGGATAGATTTAAAACAATGTTCAGTTTGGCTGAACTATGGAAATTCTTTGGCTATATACAAAAAAACCAATATATTAATTAAGATTTGACCTTGTAATAGACACACAGGTTGACACTTTCCAAATATTAAAAACTGGAATTAAATAGGCATGCAAAAACGTTCAAAGTAACTCCATCTACGTCTATAGTGTCACTAGAGTACATCATAATGACTAGCAAAGTATTTTAAACATTCCTATTGCCCATGTTTAGAAATATGTTACTTGTGTTCTTAAATCAGAATAGTTAATGAAACTTTAGTTTTTAAGATAAAATGTTATAAACTGTCTACAATAAAATCGGATGAGGTCATACTCTTCAGACTGTCTGGACGGCCTTTTGTAAGAGCTGAGAGAAGAGCTGAGTCTACGCCTCTTTGGTGACACCCCATCATTATTACCACAGAGATCCTCCTGTTGAGTTTGAGATTGAATTCTCTCAATAATTTCCATACTTTCCATTTTCAAGGCTGCATAAAATGGTCCCAACAAATACTGAGAAGACAAAAATAATTTCAAATACCACCTCTTAGGAACTGTTTTCATTATTTATAAACAGAAAATGCATGAGGTGTTACATGTTTTCTAGGAAGCTAAACTATTTCTGAGTCTTTTAAGACAAACCAAATACCCACATCAATCAATATTATTTTACATTCTATTAAGGACAGTTCTATAGCTTTAAAAAGGTTTACAACAAATACATACCTCCCCCTTTCTCAAAATGTTATGCAGAAATCTTTATAAGGAATCATTAACTATTTCATATTACAAATCCAACAAGATTTATAGACTAAAATAAGCTAAAATGTTTAATGTTTAAAATACTGAATTAAGTTGCTACACATCTGAGTATTTTATTGCCTGTTGTTCCCCACTGTCCAAACAGGAAAAATGGTATAAACTAATATCACCAATTACATATTCTAAAGTGAAATTCACAGATAAAAATGATTACATTTTCTCCACTTAAGAAAACTAGTCTTCTTTCAATTAATGCTGCTATAAACACATATTTTATAAATTTTACTTTTTTACTTCACTAGGCAGTTCACAACGTAATGAACAATTTTTCTGGATTGGAAGTACAAAGTCTGAAAATGACACTAAACTATAATAATTATCATGCCCTTGACATGCCATTATTGTGAGATGGTCCCCCTTCTTGTTAATACATCCTATACATATGCACTCACTTAAATGAACAAAACACTTACTTTATAATCCTTATAATTACTTACCCCGACATATGTCTGAACTCCAAGAACATCTACAAGAGCTCTACAAATATTTGTCACGTAAGCCTTCCTGACCTGTAAAGCCGACTCATACCCAGCTGGCACAAACGTAAGGAAGAACTGCAGCAAATGACACAAAGCTGCCTTCAGCAAGTCAGACTTGAGCCGCAGAAGCACGTGGTCTTCAAACATGACACAGAGCTTTTCCAGCAGCACGTTTAAGTAGACAGGTTCAATATTTCTATAAGCCTCTGGTTCAAAGGGGAAGAGTGTTTTTACCAGCTTTGACAATGGCTCTTCATACAATTTCAATTGGTCAGCATCCATTCCTATAAGGTGTTGTAACAATTCCAAAAATAAGCTGAAAAAAGTGCTGGCTGGCTGTGCTGGCAATCCTCCAAGCTCAAAGAGTTCAGTTAACAGGCTTATTGATAAAGATCTGATTTTGGGACTACCATGCTCCAGCAGAGCACAGCCGATCTGCCACAGTAACAATTCTTGTCGTCTAAAAAACACGGTTGGAACAATATGAATAAGAACCATTAATAGAGTGACTTCAATAAATTCTACATTTTGCATGTTCATCAACTGCAAAGGAGCTGGCTGTAAACATCCCATATTTTCATCCAATCGGCTTAAAAATCGACTAACAACCACTGGCCATTCCATAACATCACCCACTGCATTTCTTTTGTGGAGGTAAATTAAGTCTTCAAAAAGATAAAGTAATTCTCTTGTGAGTACCCCAAAAATAGCAGGATTCTTGCTTTTAAAAAGAAATAATAACGAGCAGATAACTTCACATATTTTCTTGTGTAGCATGTGGCAGGATGGAGTTGCTGCAATGCGTAAAAGTCTTGTAATGATCCAATGGCTGAATTCTTTGAAACAAACAGAAAATATATTAAATAATTAAGTACAAGTGTGAATTTGCTAAATGTTTTGTGATTGATTTTTAACGTAAAAATTTCACTAAGAGAACAATCTACATTTCTGACATGACAGAAAGGCTGTACTTCAGAATACAAATTTTGAATTAAAATAGTTAAAAAATAGTTTTAGCTTACTATCGACTAGTTATGTCAACTTCACATATCTGAAGCTACATAATAATAGCTATGTTACTGACTACTGTAATGGTCAAGTAAAAGAACATTGTAAGATAATCAGTATAGTTCCCAAAATATAACAAATAGTCAACAAACAGTCGTTACTATTACCCCTTCAATAAAAATCAGATTTTTCTTTTTTTGAAACAATATCTCATGTAGCCTCTGCCTCCCAAGTGCTAGGATTAAAAGTGGGTGACACTATGCCCACCTCATTTTATTTTAAATGTTACTAGCTTTAAAGTTATTTCACAACCCACTGTGGGCTGTAGTCTATACTTTAGAAAATATAACAAAGGCTGGAAATGTGATTATAGTATAATTTAAGAACTTATGACAGGAGAAATACAGAACATCAATAATAAAACATATAAATCATTAGTAAAAAAAAAAAATAGCCCTAGGTGGCCAGGATGAGTCAGAAAATTTTTTTAAAAAAGAATTATTTTATGTATGAGTATACATTATAGCTGTCTTCAGACACACCAGAAGAGGGCATCAGATCCCATTACAGATGGTTGTGAGCCACCACGTGGTTGCTAGGAATTGAACTCAGGACCTCTGGAAGAGCAGTCAGTGCTCTTAACCGCTGAGTCATCTCTCCAGCCCCCAGAAAACACTTTTTGAAGGCTATATTATCAAAGCAGATATTATTAACAAATTTCAAAATATTTCATTATATAGGAATAAGTTTGTTCTGCATCCCTTTGAGAGAATCAGAAAGCAAGGAGGGGCAGATACAAGGGGTAGTACCAATATGGTAAAAGCAAGCAGGGGCAGATACAAGGGGTAGTACCAATACGGTAAAAGCCTAGAAAAAAGCTTTAACATATAGAAAGCAAATTTTTCTTAAAAGGCAATAGTAAGTTTTGGTTTGGTTTGGTTTTTAAAGAAAGGTTTTCCTCTCTGTAGCCCTGGCCAACTTGGAACTTGCTCTACAGACCAGGATGGCCTCCAACTCAAAGATCCTCCTGCTTCTACCACTGAGCACTTGGATTAAATGCGTACACTACTACACCTGGTGCAAGTATTTTTGAATAGAATGTCTAAACAAACTTTGTAGTAATTTGAGATGATGTTCTAATAAAACTGTCAAAAAAGAAAAAACATTAAGTAGCTGAAGCTAGGCACGCTGGCACATGTCTTTAATCCCAGCACTCACTCAGGAGGCAGGCAGATCTCTGAGTTCCAGGCTAGCCTGGACTACAAATGTATTCTAGGCCAGCCAGAGGTACATAAGAGACCCTGCCTCAAAAATAAAACAAAACTGTTACCACCTTTCCCCAAAAGCAAATATGACTTCTGGGAGTATGTAATTATTTAAGTGTGATTATTCAGAAAAGCAGCAAAAGGGATCAAAAAAAACTGGTTAAGGATTAACATAAAATAATAGCACTTACCAATACAACTGTCTTTGGCATCGTTTTGGCCCTGGCTTCCATTCACATTCACAAACATAAGCGGAGATGACTTCATGATGTGCTGGATAAAATCAAGTAACATCACAGAGGTCGGCTGAGAGTCAGTTTTCTTTACAAGTTCTAGAGCAACTAAGAGATAAAAGATTCTTTTTAAAAAGTCATGACAAACTATAGAGCATTTGTTAAGAAACTAGATTTCAGTAATCAAAACATTGTCCAGCGGAGTACTCATGCTACACTGATATATGGAGAAGTCCTATTATCTTATCTACTATTATTTTCATATGTGTATGGTATATGTGTATGTACATGTTCATGTGTGTGTGCAGACGTGGATGTGGCAGTCAGAGGTCATTGGGTGTCTGCTTCAATCATTCTCTACCTTATTTTTTGAGACAAGATATCTCACTGGACTTACTTCACCCAGGAAGCTCCACAGATCTGCTGTGGGAACTGCAGCATTCACAGGTATGCACTGCTGCAGCTGCTTTTTAAGATTGTGCTGGGAATTTAAAGGCAGAAAGTTTAATGTCTGAGTCATCTTTCCAGCCTACCACCTAGTTTTCAATGTCTAATAACCATATATTCATCTATAATATAGCCCAGTCTGCAAACATTTGTACTATATGCCTGTAAGATGTCAGGCATCATGCTAAAATCTTAAGATAAAACAAAAATAATAATCTGGTGAAGGAGTCAAAAATTAAAAATAGTAGTGCAACTTGGTAATTTAGGATAAAATGAAACAATTCTGGAAAGATACCATGAAGGAATTCCTAGATAAGGAACTGGCTGAGGGAAAAGGCCAAGTGGTAAGAGAGCCAAAGGAAACCCTGTCTTACAAGTATTCACAGTCCTCTACTCTCTTTGTAGCAACCTATAACTTTGTAGACTGAAAAGAACAAAGTTTAAATGGTTATAATAAATCAAAAAATGTGTTGGTACCAAAATTCACTTTGTTTTTTTTCCCACTAGTATAAGCTGTTAATAAAGTCCCTATGATTGGACTCAGTCAAATGTTTTATAGCTTAACGCATTAAAGAATTCTAGGAAGCCAGTAGAAAATCATTTATTAATAGAAACACACACTTGATTTTAAAGTCTAAATAATATTATGTTTTAAGTAATAAGCAATACTGAATAACAACTTGCTTGAAATTAGTATCTATAACAAAAACTAACTCTGACTAAAACTGCCTAGAGGAAAAAAGGTAAGTACAATGTTACATGGAAAACCACTGAAGTTCATGGAAGAAATAATTCCCTCTTACCAACGTTTACATCTGTAAGTATTCGGTCAATGAACTGGCAGAGAATTTGCCTTGGTTTCTGTACAACAGTATTATATTCCTCTGGAGTAGCACTGAAATACAAAGCAAAGCTTGTTAAAATAGGCATGATAGGAGCTAGCAAGATGGCTTAGCAGGTAAAGGCACAGACTGCCCAGGCTGACCTTAGTTCCATCCCCAGGATTGATATAGTAGAAGGAGAGAAACAACTCCCATGAGTTAGCCTCTGGCCTCCTCATGAACTGTGATGTATGTGACCCTCCCTCCCAATAAACAAATTAATGTAAAATATGTTTTATTAGAGGTATGGTGGCACATACCTATAACTTGAAGCTAAGGCAAAAGGCCAGCAATTCTAGGCCAGCATAAACTATTTACAGAGATTCTGTCTCTACAAACTAAAGCAGCAAAAAGCATTTAAATCTTTAAAAGGATCTACCTTTCAATTTGTACGGAAACTCTCTAAAGTTGAACCTATCAAATATGATTGGTTTAAATGTTACCATAGACATATTATATTTGTTAAAAGTGAAAATCTAAAGACATTACTAATATTTGGGGGGGGGGTCCTTAAATGCCAGGTTAAACATCTAACCTGCAAATTTTAGAAATCTGCAGCTCAAAATGGCAGCCATTAGCCACATGTGACTATTTAATACTTGAAAAGGTTACTCCAAATTAAGATGTATATAAAATATATACTGGATTACTCATACTTGGACAAAAGAATTAATGTTGCATTAGTTTTCTTATACCAGTTACATATGAACATGATAATATTTGGATATAATGAGTTAACACATACCCTATAAAACATATTACTAACAAACTTACTTCTTTCTTCCCTATTTTTAAAAATGTGGTTACTAGAAATTTTTAAATAGTTATATACGTAATTTCTACTATAGTTCCATTAAATAGTACTGATCTAGACCTTGAGAAAATCTGTAGCACACAGCTTCTTTAAGAAATAAATTCTGGGGTTGGGCATTGGTGGCTTATGCCTTTAATCCCAGCAGTTGGGAGGGAAGGAAAGGAAGCAGATCTCTGAGTTCAAGGCCAGCCTGGTCTATAGAGTGAGTCAGCAACAAAGAGAAACCCTGTCTCAAAAACCTAAAAAAGAAAAAAAGAAGAAGAAGAAGAAGAAGAAGAAGAAGAAGAAGAAGAAGAAGAAGAAGAAGAAGAAGAAGAAGAAGAAGAAGAAAGGGCATAATGGTACACACCTTTAATCCCAGCACTCAAAAAGCAGATGGGTCTCTGTGAGTCCCAGGACACCCAGAGCTACATAACAAGAGACCCTGTCACACAACAAACCAAACAAACAAACAAACAAACACCCCACGAATCCTAAGAGTAGAAAATAAAGTAAAATCTATAATTAAGACTTAAGAGTCACATCAAAGAGTTACAATTTGTGATCCTAATCTGGGCCTCCCCAAATGACATTAGTATTCTTAAATTGATAATGGTACCATAGCTATTTTTAAAAGTCTCAAATATATTCTTATAATGTAGCAATGATCATATCTGCATTATGTGTATAAAGTCCTGGGTTCAAGCATCAACAAAACTATAAGCCATCTTGTTCGCGGTACTGGGCAGATGGACAGCTCAGTATTAAAGAGTATTCACTAGTCTTGCAGAGTATACTGGTTTGCGTCCCCTGCTCCCCCCCAACACAAACTGGTACAACCATCCTTAAATTCAGTTCTAGAGGATGCATCACATTCTTCTGACCTCTGAGGGCACCAGGCAGACATGTGGTATATACACATATGCAGCCAAAATACTTAACACACAAAAAATAAAATAAGCCAATCTAAGATAGAAATCTCTGTCCTTACTGGTAATTACGGATATGGCTGAAATGTTTGAGATTTACTGCAGAATAATACTTGTTGAAAAGAAGGCTATAAAGGAGTAAATCAGTATAGTTCTTCTTTTATTATATTTGAAAATTTCCATAATAAAAAGGTAACAAAAATGCTAAGAACGAAGTATATATATATTTATTCCTAGGGCTAATCTAGCAAAAGCAGTAAGAGAAATACAAAGAAGCAGAGCATTGGCCCACCACCTGGGAGGCTCTACATTCAATCAGCATTGGAAGAAAAGAGTGAGAAATATGATTCCCTAAACTCCTGAATGGATTCAGCTTGAGTTCTGTGGCTTTATAAGAAATCACCACAAAGCAGAGAATACAGTCTGTGCTACAACCCATATGATAATAATGCAGTTATTCTTAGAGTCAGCATAAATCTACTGCGCTCCCACAATGCACCAGGCAATGCGCAAAAAGCTAATGTTGAGAAAGCAAAAAAAGCAGTTCAGTGGAGACTTGGTACGTCAGGGTAGACTGAGGCCACTAACCAAACAGTCAACAGAAGAAGCACAGATAAGGGAGAAAAGTAAAACTAGCAGAAATACTGTTTGAGGTTTCAAGGTAATAACTAAGTGGGTTATCTACAATACAGATGGATACTTTTAGATCTTAAGTTACATGGAGATACAGTCATAAAATATCTACTCTATAAGACTAAACATTATCGTCAGTGCTATTTCAACTCATAAGCAACAAGATAGGATAGTAAGCCTAATTTGGATCTGAGGACACACTACAAGTTAAGTCACCTCAGAGCACATAGCTCCATAGTAGAAGCCTGGGATATGAATGCAATTGTGATTAGTAAGACCAGAGAGACACCCAAGCTAGCTAGAAGAGCCATAGGGAGATACCAAAGGCCAAACAGAAAAACTGAGGTTGATTCTAAATGCCAAGAAGGTTACAATTTCACAAAGGGAACAGTGAACAGGATCAGATCAATTTTAGAAAACATCTTTTAGTTTTATTTTGATAAAATATAAAGTATATAATGTTTACCATTCTATAATTTTAAAGTGTATATACTTCTATAGAATTAAGTTCAGCACAACACTACCACCATTCATGTAGAGAACTTTTAACCTTCCCAAACAGCAACTCTACACCTAATAGGCAATAACTTACCATTTCCCCTCTTTTATTCCCTGGCAATATTCACTCCACTATTTTATCTCCACGAGCTTGACTACTTTAAGGTTTCTTCTCTTAGTGGTATATCATATTTACCCATTTGTAACTAATTTCTTAATTCAGTGGTTTTCAACCTTCCTAATACTGTGACCTTTAATGCAGTTCCTCATTCTTGGTGACTCCTCAACTATAACATTATTCTCATTACTACTTCATAATTATAATTTTGCTACTGTTATGAATCATAATGTATATATTTTTGGAGATAGGGATTTACCAACAGGGTCTTGACCCACAGGTTGAAAATCACTGGTTTAGTTGTAGCATGTTAGAATTTCTTTCCTTATTATACTGAATAATACTGCTTATGCCACATTGGGAGGGTTATGTCTACTTATCTGTTGGTGAACATTCGGTTCCACCATTGATCTATTGTGAATAACAATGCTATAATGAGGAAAAGTGTAAAGATATATGTTCAAATCCCTGTTTTAAATTCTTTTGGGTATATATTATAAATAATTATCAGGGGGCTGGAGAGATGGCTCAGCGGTTAAGAGTACTGACTGCTCTTCTGAAGGTCCTATGTTCAAATCCCGGCAACCACATGGTGGCTCACAACCATCCGTAATGAGATCTGATGCCCTCTTTTGGTGTCTGAAGATAGCTATAGTGTACTTACATATAATAATAAATTAATCTTTAAAAAAAAGAATTATCAGGTTATGGGGTAACTATTTATCCTATCTTCCTCCCTGTAGCACCTCTGTTTCACTTCACAATGATTAATTTATACTATTTTACATCTACACTAACAATGTACCACAGGGCCCAATTTCCCCATATCCTTACCATTTCTTTTACATATACAATTGTTATTGTAATGTCTGAAATGGAATCTCCTTTTGTTTTTGAGGAGGGTTGAGACAAGATCTCACTATAGAGCCATTTTAGTCCTTGGTAGCTCAAGCTGTCCTCAAACTCAGAGAGCCTTCTGCCTTTGCCTCCCAAGGCATCAAACCAGCCTCCTTGTGGTATGGATTTGCTGCTCCCTTATTATTAATCATCAAACATCTATCTTTTCCTTTGCTTATTAGCCATTTTATATACTCTCTGGAGAAAAATCTTCTCAATTTCCTTACTCATTTGTTTCATTAAACTGTTTTTTTTTATTGTTGAGTTATGTAAGTTCTTAATATATTAGTACCTGTTAAACTCTTAAATGTTTAATCATTTTTAAAAAGTCTGTATGTGCATGTGAAGTATATATGTATGTATGCACATGTTCATACGAATATAGGGACTTGTGCCACGGTGCATGAGTCAAGGTCTGGGAACAACCTCAGGTGTTGGTCCCTGCCTTCCAGAATTCCAGTGATGACAAAATTTGTATTATCAGTTTCCCCAAATCACCACTTTAACCTGTATACGTTTAAAAAGACAGAAATTACTAAATTCAAAATTTTAATGATTTTTGCCCCCCACAAAGTCTGTTTGCCACATTCATGCAAAGTTAAAACAAAAACAAAAACTTCAGACAGTACAAAAGTGGTCTTTTCATTTATCCTTCAATTTAGGTTTTTGGTGTGGCCATCAGAAGGTAATGAACAACACCGCTGCGGTGCAAAAATAAAAGGAAACAGCTCACAGACTTAAGGTCAGCACTAACTCTACGTGCAAACCATCCAGTTGAGAGAACCAACTTTGAGAACTCAATAGCGGTGGTCTCCAGACTCCAGACGGAGGGAAGCCAGCTGGGGCAGAAGGGGCGTGGCAAGCACTAACTTTTCTGATTGGAACTCGGTTCTCATTTGACTCTTGGGGGTTGACAGAAACAAGGAGTTTGCATCCCCCTCCCCTTTTTTTCTCTTGTATTTGTTTTTCCTGAAGCAAGGTCTCACTATTTAGTCCTGGCTGGCCCAGGGATTCCCCTGCCTCAGCTACCCAAACTCTGGGGTTAAAGGTGGCGCGCGACGCGACGTAAGACCCAAAAGAGCCATCTGCAGTTGGAGACCAACGCGTGTTTTAGTTTGGGTAACGGTGCACGCTAAGGCTCCGTGGACCTGTGGCGAGTCCCAGGGATTTCCGACTAAAACAACGAGCTGGCGGAAGCACCGCCTCTCTTCGAGAACAAACAACCGCGCTTTCAGACATTGATTTCTCCCTCAGAAGCGGGGCTGTGATTCGGACACAAAACCGAAGTCAATTAATTCCGACAACAACAATCAAGGACGAGGACCCAGGGAAGGTTTCCGAGTGTGGTAAAATGACCAGAAGAGACCCTTCTCGAGGCCAAGCAGAAAGAAGAAGCTCGCGTGGGCAAGCCCCCCGCGAGCGAGCGCGCACAGCAGCAGCCGCTGCCCGGGGACCCCGGCACGTGGGTCGCGACCCACCGCGCTCCGGCCAACTGCCACTGTGAGCGAGCACCGCCCACAGGCCGCGGCGCGGGCTGAAGAGACCCGGCGTCTCGAGGCTAGCGACGACCCGTGGTCCTACCTGCCCAACTCCCGCAGGGCGGGTATCATGGACGCCAGCTCCAGCCCGTGGTCGCCCATGGCGACACCGAGCGGCTCTCAAAACAGCCGCCAACCGTGCCGGGTTTCTCCACAGCCGCCTCCGGAGGAGAGGGCGGAGCGTCGACGGGGGCCCGCGAGGTCCAAAACTCCGCCCGGAAGCCGCTGTTGGTTGCTGCGGGGGCGGAGCCGAGCCAGATGTGTCCGCCCACTTTTCCTCCCACGCGAGTGCGTGACCCCCTCGGCGGGTAATTTTGCTCAAACCTGGATGCTCAGCGAAGCAGAACGCCAGGATCTGGGTTGAAGAGGGACCTGACGACCCAACAAAATTAGATATTTCCCTATGTCAGAATGACATATTTGTCTAGGTAAGGCCGTGCAGTAATGCTTAATGCTTACATTTGCTGTTTAGGACACAAGGGTAATTTCTGATACAACCTCCGAAAATAAAATTAAAAAGTGGTGGAATAGCAGCCGGATGCCTCCTGACTTGCAGGATTGGAACTTGCTGTGCTTTGAACACCCATCCCTTTGCCCCTTTTCCTTCAGGTATGCTTACAAAAATGACACGAGTCTTATACAGCAACATAAACTCACTCTTTCTCCCTTTTCGCCTTTTTTATTTTTCTTTATAGCATGTACAACCTAGTGATATTGTGTGTTTTGAGAGCAAGGGCTTGTTTATTTTGCCTGTTACTGGCAACCCAAGAACTTAAATGGTCCCTGGCACATAGTTTATGTTTAGTAAATATTTTTGAATGAATTGTTGAATGTTATAAACTCTGAAAAAAAAAACCCTATCATTGCCCTTGCTAGAAGCTATATGACCTCAGAAAAGTACTTAATCGTTTTGTATTTTCATTTATTCATCCCCTACGAGTACAGGAAAAGGTTAAAAGGTGCCAGAGTCAGACAAGAGAATGTCATATCTTTCCCTTGCTCCATTCCTACCTCTCTCCCTCTCTTTTTCTCTTCTCCATCCCTTTGTTTTTAAGCCAGAATCTCCCTGTGGCTCCCTGGCTGGTCCTGATGCAGTCTCACATTCTCAGCCTGTCAAATGCTGCCATTACAGATGTGTGCCCCTATTGAATGGCATGTCTATGTCGTTTAAAGTTTAAAGTTTAAATTGTAAGTCCTTGTGCTGGCTACTTTTATGTCAACCTGACACGAGCTGGAGTCTGTTGGGAAGAAGGAGCCTCAATAGAGAAAATGCGCCAACCAGCTTGGCTTGGGGGTAAGCCTGTGGTAGCCTTTCAGGTTTAGATGGTTGATGTGGGAGGGTCCAGCTGACTGTGGGCGACGCTGCCCAGGGCCCGGTGGCCCTGAGACCTCTTTTTAAAATCGATGAAGACTGAGCTGATAGCAGCACCCCCCCCCCCACCTCTGCGTCTGCCTGGAGGTGATTGCCTTGGCTTCCCTCAGTGATGAGGTGTGATGAGGAACTGTAAGCTGAAATAAACCCTTTCCTCTCCACGTCACCTTCCACCATTGTGCTCTGTCACAGCAGCAGAAATCTAACATAGGACAGGCAACTATGAAAAATAACGTGTCGGCTAAAAAGTGAGAAAAGCTATCTACTTTAAAAATCACAGTAATGGCAGAGCCGAGGGAGGGCGCACCCCAGTGGAAGAGCACTAACCTAGCACACAAGGCTCCAGGCATTGTGCAAACTACATTTTAAAGATTATTTTTTAAAGATCGTAGTTGCACAAGCCTACAATCCCCTTCCTTTGGGTATAGATGCAGAAGGCTCAGGAGTTGAAGGCCATCCTTAGCTCCACGATGAGCTCAAAGGCAGCTGCAGATAATGGAGAACCCTGTGCCCCCCCAAAACCAAACCAAACCAAACAAACAACAAAAACCAGTGTGTAACTCATCATTGAGCAATGCTGCAGTTCTGAAGTGCAGGACCCCAAACAGCAGAGCTCTGGGAATCTAATCCAAAAAGTAATCTTTAAGACAATTATTTATTTTTCACTTTACATTCCAATATCAGCCCCCTCTCCTCCCAGTGCCATTGGCCGGCCACTGTGAGCAGTCCACATACATCCTAGGATATCTGTGAATATGATTTGACACAACTGTGAGTGACAACATCACGACCCAGTGTCACGGGAAGGTAGTGATAGTTCTCCAGACTGACAATAAGCTGGCCAGGGTACTACATAACTATAAGCCTAGCGCTTTAGAGGCGGCGGCAGCGGTATGATAACTAGTTTAAGCCATCTTGGGTTACCCGGTGAGGCACAGTCTGAAACAGTAGCAAAAGCTGGTCAAAGCCTCACTTGAATTTGGAGGGAGGTGCAAATCAGAATGAAAGGAAGCCGGCAGCTGTTTATATCCACAGCTTTAGCCGGCAACCAATAAACAAGAGGCAGAAGTCATGACCAGTGCTAATCCCCTCTCCAAGGACTCCTGCATTTCTCTGCCAAACTGCAGAAGAATTTTTCATAAGACTGATTCTATTTTTCATCTCCCATTCAGTCCTCACCAGGTATTTTGTTCTACTCTGCCCCTCTGTCCCTCCCCTCCCTGCCTTAACTCTCCCCGGAATCCCCAATAGTTTCTCTTTTTTTTGCTGTCTGCTCTTGTTACTGTTGCTTATTGAGAGTGGGTCCCTCATCACCCAGGCTGGCCTTGAGCTCACTGTGTAGCTGAGGCTGACCTTGAACTGCTGATCCTCTTTCCACCTTCTGGATGCTGGGATCACAGGCAGGTGCCTCTACATTTAGTTTATATAGAGCTGGAGCTCAGACTCATGGTGTGGCGGTTCGAATGAGAATGACCACCCCCCCAGGCTCATATATTTGAATGCTTAGTGCGCTCCTCCAGTTGGTGGAACTGTTTAGGAAGGATTGTTGGAGGAGTGGTGTCACTGGGGGGGGGGGGGCGGGGGAGGTGGATTTTTAGATTTCAAAAGCCCATGCCATTCCCAACTAGTTCTCTCTCTGTCGTCTTTTCCATTCCCCTCCCCCCCCCCTCGTATCTCCCGCCCCATTCCCCTCTGTCCTGTGCGTGTGGATTAAGATGTAAGCACTCAGCTACTGTCCAGCACCATGCCTGCCTGTTGCCATGCCTCTGCTGTAATGGTCATGGATTTTACCCCTCTGAAACTGTAAGCAAGCCCCCAATAAACTGTTATCTCTAAGTTGCCTCGGTCACAGTGTCTCTTTTTTCAGCAATAGAACAGCAACTAAGACTCATGCCTTCGTTTATGCTAGACACCTGGACAGACCATCTTGGAAGTAGCTCCACGGACTGCGCCACACCCCTGAAATCTTTCTCTCCTTTCAAAGCTGCTGTAAGGAGCTGACAGACGCACCGAGCTGCGGTCAGGAGTCTCACAAACCTGCATGCTTCTGTCCTCACAGCACTCATAGAAAGCAGGGTTTTCATCACCTCACTGCTGCCCAGGGGCCAAGACAGCTTGACTAACGGCACACATTAACCAGCCCATTCCCCTATCCAGTGTCTCCTGGACTCCTGTCATCCACGTCCCACAGCACCAGTCATCTATTAACTAAGCCTGCATCCTCAGCATGCAAGGATTACACCCTCTTTAGAAACCTTTAAGAATGGGGACTGGCTTGGCTCTGTTTGCTGGGGACTGAAGCCTCTTCCCTCAGACCCCAGCTGTTGTGCCTCTGGAATTAATAGCTGTCTTAATAAAGCTCTCACCTAAAGACAGTCACCTGAGTGCCTTTCTACCTGGTCCACCTCCCCTCCTCTGTGGCTTTCGGATGGCTAAGTCCAAAGGAGACCGGTCACCCCGGTTTTTTTCTTCTTACATGACAATTTGCCAGTCTAGATCGCTGCCTTCCTGGAATGCGTTATTTGGCTTATTAACCAAGTTTTAGTTTTAGAGTATACCCTTTGTCATCTTCCTGACTTTCCCTTAGGATCCCCCCTGGGGTTTCTCCCTCTCTCTTTTTTCTTTCTCCCACTCTCCAAGGCATCCGGGGCCCTCTTTGCTCCCTTTTGTTCTCCGTAACCTCATTCCTCTGAAGACCTCAGGTTAACTCCCATCAGGGGAGCACGGTGGAGCTCACTACCTGCTCCCTGTGCGTGCTGCTCCAGGCTTTGTTTCTTCTGTCTATATCCTTACGGGAGTTTTCTACCTTGAAGGTTCTCAGGCACTTTATTTTTGTTTTGCTTTAAAAACAAACAAACAAGAAAACAAAACAAAGCAAGCCTATTAGGAAGACAAGCTAGCCAGGGGATCTTATATGCTTAGACTAGCCTTGAACTCCTCCTCCTCCCTCCTCCTCCTCCTCCCTCCACCTCCTCCTCCTTCCCCCTCCCCTTCCTCCTCCTCCCCCTCTCCCCCCCCTCCCCCCCCCCCCCCCCCCCCCCCCCCGCTTCTACCTTCCAAAGACTGGGCTTGCAGATCTGCACTAACGAAATATAACAAAAGGAGGTAAAAATTATCACCCACCCAACGGTTCTTTCATTTGGTCAAGTCTCTGTCCCCACTGTTCCCAGTTGGGCATCTGACCAGGGACCTTGTACAAGTATTCTACTGAGCTACACACCCCAGCCTTCACCAGTCTTTGCTACTTTATGATCACCCTATGTCCCCTTTCCCCAGTTGGATAATTTTAAATAAAATCCCAGATGTACTATCAAGTTATCTGGGATTGCTTCGGTTTGTATTTCTAGAATTCTATTTCCTAAATATCAAACCCACAGATTTCCTGTCAGATCTCATCACCACATTCTGTTCTTGGTTGATTATCATGCCTTGACTAAATCACTTCCCAAGCATCTAGGGTGTGTTAGCGCAGATCTGTACTCTGAGTCTTCGGGAGGGGGAGGCTGGAGGAACTGAACTGGAGCTCAAGACTGGTCTGTGTACGTGGGGCCCTCTCTAGCTTGGTTTTCTATAGGCTTGCTTTTTCTTTAACCCATTCTATATATTTGGGGCTCCCTGCATTTTTTTAGGTTAGTAGTTGCTGAAAAATATTAAATATATGTCTTGATTTTTTGTTTGTTTTATTTGAAACAGGGTCTTGGTATGCACCATTAGCTAATCTGCAACTCAATCAAAGCTAGCCTCGAACTTGCAATGATTCTACTACCCCACCCCTGTCTCCTGAATGTGGGGATTACAGCTGTGTACCACTGTGTCCAGGAAGTATATGTCGTTATGTACAGGTTTTATTAATCATGTAGATTCAGTACTACATTCCACTACACATAATATAAATTGTAAAATATAAATCTTAAGTGATATAATGTAAACCACTTTAGAAATTACTTTCTGTGCTTAAATGTATATTGCCTTCGTATACAAACTCAGTAGTTTGTGTCTTTTTCTTTCTGTAGTGCTGAGGACAGAAGCATGCTTGTGTCATCATGTGGGAAGATGGAGTTTGGGGAGGCTGGTGAAGTTTTGAAGCAGAAAGATTGGTATATCCAATGTCCCTGCTATTTGCTAAGCTTTGTGTCCCAAGGGAGTTAACAAAGGGGTACCAACCAACCTGAAAATTTTCATTAGTCATGTATATAGAATTTTCCCTCTTAGTGATAGTTACTATCAAAATGGCCACTAGGTGGCACTACAACCCCATTGAGACTTCTGTGACTACATTGTTAACATTACTGTCTTTCGTCATTTACTGTATTATGTCAGGATTTCATTGTATAATGCACAGTATAAAGGACATACATTTTAGTAAATCCTAAGCGGAAACAAGAGTGTAAACAGTTTCAAAAGTTTCTGTACTTGGTATGTGAGTTAGTTCTGTTATTGGTGTATTTTTACTTTTTGTGGTGTTGGCTATAGAATATGAGCCCTTGTGTGTACTTAATAAGCTCTCTGATACCAAGCAATCACCAATCCTCCATAGCTGATGTAATGTCGGGGTTGTTTGGAGCTTTTCTGCTCCATAGAATACAGCCTTTGCAAAAGTCAAACCTGATTAATCCATTTCCTCCTTCAGTAGGGTGGTTATGTATTCATTATTGTTGTACATGGGTTAAAGTTGCAAGGTAGAATATATCTGTTGTTATCTGCTGGGTTGATTCTCAAGTAATGAACACTCTAACTATAAACCATCATTCTGAAACTTTATAAAGGAAAAAAACAATTCCCTAGAGCCAGACTGCACACATGAACCCATCTCATTTAGTAGAGACATTAAAAATACCCATTACAACCCAGACTGAGTCTACTTAGTAAAGCTATTTGTCTTTCCATTTCATTTTTTTTAGATTTATTTATTTAATATTTATTTAAAATATATGAGTACATTGTAGCTGTCTTCAGACACACCAGAAGAGGGCATCAGACCCCATTACAGATGGTTGTGAGCCACCATGTGTTTGCTGGGAATTGAACTCAGGACCTCTGAAAGAGTAGGCAGTGCTCTTAACCACTGAGCCATCTCTCCAGCCCTGTCTTTCCATTTCTACAAAAGTTGTGTGTGTGTGTGTGTATGTATGTGTATATATACATGCATATATATACACATACATACATACATATATATACACATACATACACACATACATATTAAAAACTAGGGCTTCACTGAATTGGGAAGTAACTTATAAAGGACCAAGACTATACACACATGTGGGAACTTTCTGAATAGGTAACAAATTACTGTCATTGAAATTGAAAAGGTTTCAGATATGACCGTGAGGGTGTATAAAATGTAACAGTAATGATTAGAATAATTACTTTTTTACTGCTTTCAAAATACTTTCATGTACCAGGTTGCCTTTCAGGCTGACAAAGCAGGGAAAGCTCTAAATTTGAGCCTGCATCTCAGTAGCCTGGGGGGGGGCGGGGGCTACTGAGATTTCTGGAAACTCGCCCAGAGGTTCAGAGGAAGGAGAACTCAGAAAGGAAGTTCTGATTTTACATAATTTTTTTTCAGTTACAGCTAACTGTGGAGAATATTTACTTTTGGCTTTCCAGAAAAGCAGTGTAAGAGAGCGGGGCAGGCCATGCTCTTACGTTACCAAGCGCTCTAGAATCTTGAGATGCTGTCACTTTGATGCTTGTCTAATTCCGTCTGTAGCAGGGAAGGGTGTCTGGGGCTGTGTATCTCTGCCCCGTGGGCTCACGGCCCTCCAGGGCAGTGCATGAGTTCCACTGACTCGTCTTGAGTCCATTTCCAAAGCTAGACTGCCCATTTAGCTTTGAACTCTAGTCACAACTTCACATTCCTGAAGGCTTAGCTGGTTTTTATGCACGTGGCACCCCTGACAGAAGAGGGGAGGGTGGAATGAAAGGGGTGGAGATTTGTTTCCAGCTCTGTTCTGATTCTTAGAGTATTAGTTTTCTCCTCTAAATGATGTGTTTAAAAAATAAAATCAACATAAATCCAGAGTTGTACTGAATGTTGCTAAACCGAATATTGTCCTTTTCATTTCTTTTTCTTTCTGCTTTATTCTGTTAAAAAAAAGAAAAGCTAAATAAACTCAAAATGTTTATATTATACTTGGTGCCCATCCACAGATGGATGGATAAAGGCAGTGCGGTCTGCATACGCAGTGAAATATTATTCAGTCATAAAAATGAATGAAATAACGACATGTGCAGGACGTTGGGTGGGGCTGGAGATTATTATGTTAAACCAAATAACCAGACTCAGAAAAGACAAATATCCCATGTTTTCTCTCATGTGTAGAGTCTAGATAAAAATAACAATGACTCATGGTAGTGCACATTTGCAAGCGAAGATGTGTGGACAGAGTGGCACACTGAGTGACACACTGTGACATGCCACAACTATTGTGACGTGGTGCTTGCTATGCTTTGGTTTGGTTTTGTTGTTTTGCTTTGGAGTGTGTATGTGTGTGTGAGTGTGTGTGTGTGTGTGTGTGTGTGTGTTTTATTTTGGTGGGGAGGTTGCAAGGGCAGAGGGCAGATAGGAGGAGACAGAGAGGTAAGTGGGACTGGGGTGGGTGCATGATGTGAAGCAAAGAATCAATAAAAAGTTTGGAAACAACACCTTAAATAGGAGAAGTATTTGGGGAGAGAAATGTGATGAGGAAGCGACAAGAGGAGGTAATGTGGCAGTCGGAATACAGTAAAAGCAAATTATGTGTGTGGATGAAAAGGTTGCAGTAAAACCCATTGTTTTGTGCTATTAGTATATGCTAAACTGATTTAATTTGTTAGGGTCTTTTTTGGGGGGGTGGGGGAATCCTAAGTGTAGACCTACCTGGCTGTCCTGTAGTAGACCAGGCCTTTGCCTCCTGGGTTTAAAGGCAGAGCCACCATTGCCCAGCTACTAAACTGCTTTTAATGGATTTAGCTTTTCTGAAGTCCAGAGTGAAACTGGGGCCTATGGTGGCCACTGATTGTGGTTATACAGAGTTTGAAACTGTGTTTCTAGAGAGCAAATACCAGCTGAGTCAGAGGGGTTCAAAGTCCAGGATGTCTACAGAGTAAAGACATACCGTCTCACGGACTAGTTTAGTGATAACAGCACAGCTTTGGCATTCATCTTGAGTTGAACTCCTATTCCTTTGCGCATGTGAGCCTGTGTAGTAGTTAGTACAGAGAAGACATGGGCTGAACAGAAGCAGCAACTGTGACAACCACTAGTTTCCTCCTTGTGATAGCTCTTCCATTATCAAACGGCCTAGATAAACTCATAAGCTCATAAGCCAAATGAATCTTTGCAAAGTGTAGAATCACAAAAGATGGTCTTTATATGAAAGATTTAGTCATTTAGTTGCCTTCAGTTTCTGTGTAGTTGTGTCATGGAAGATGTGAGTATTTTTGTTGCTTGTGTATGTGTTTGTGGATGGTCGCTGAAGGCTGACATTTGGTGTCTTCTTTGATCGCCCTACACCTTATTTACAGAGGCCGAATCTCTCACTTGAGCACAGAGCTTTACCAGTTCAGCTGGTCTGGCTAGCCCGCTTCCTTCAGAAATCCCCTGCCCCTACCTGCCCCCCAGGTACGGGGTACATGTACGGGGGTACATGTTTGAACCTAATTCATGTGATAGCAAATATTCAAAATTGGGAATTTTCTAAAAAACCCTGAGCATATGGTATAGTAGTTAATCTTGGTCATCAGTCTGATTGGATATGGAATCAACAGTAAGGATCTTCATTTCCTGGAAGTGATTAACCTAGCCGAGGAAGCCTCCCCTTAGGCACGCTGCACGCACACCCGCAGAGGTAAGGAGAGCCTAGCAGAGTTGCCTCTCTCCTGCCTGACAGGAGTGTATCTACCCTGTAGCAGCCAAAGTGCTGCCATCCTTTCCTGACATCAGGACTCAGCCTTTTCAGGTTTCCAATGTGTCAGTATTCAAGTCTTTATGTGATATGTTTTAATTTATCTTGGATACGAACTAAGAATGAAATGGCTGGATCCTGTTGTACATGTTTAAGTAAATATTTTGTAAGAACACAATTCCTCTTGTAGATCTGAGCACAGACCAAAACGTTAAGTTTTTTGGACTTTCTGGGTTATGGGATTTTCTAGGCACCGAGAAGCCCTTATCTCACTCCTCTTTGGCCCAACCAATTCGTTTGGACTTTAAACAGTTTCAGTCTGCTTAAGTCCCATTGCTACTGGCCTGATTGCTACCTGTTCTGCATCAGCTCAGGACTACTACGGGGCTAAGGGCCACATAGAACCTTAGGTCAAAGGGCAGCAAAAGTACCCTGCACACCTGTGGATTACGATACCAGAAAAGTATTCAAGAACCCTTGAAGCTGCATTCCATTTGCTCGACTCACACGTTGTCGTTGTCGGAAAAAGATCCCACCTTTGTTTGAGTGTGGGCTTTGGTTATTTATTTTAAATGGGTGTGGCTGTTTAATAAATAGGAAGGATTATCTGAATTCTCCAAAAGGGAGGATGAGAGAAATTGTTTTACTTTTATAAGTCTCTTGCCTTTTGAGCTGTGGTTTTCGAAAGTGCTACGGACACTAGTGTCCTGAGAACACACTGGAAGCGAGCAGCATTCGGACCGAAGACGTGGCTTCGGGTTTGAGAGCCATTGAACTCTGGGTTTGAGAGCCATTTGAACAAAACCTCCAGGTAATCCCCCATGCCCCTTTTTGAGAATCACCGTGCTAAACTCATTTCAGGGGTGCAGACAGTCGTAATTAGATTGGGTAAACAGAGGGCAGCAGAGATGACACCCCTGCAGCGCGGCTTCACTCCCCCATAGCCACCCCCACCCCAAACCTCTTTAAGCTCCTGCAAGCCTCCTTTCACCTGACTGCAAAGGTCTGCCGGCCTCTCCCCTGGATGCAGCAACTAAAACCCGGCAAGTGGATTTCAAGCATGCGGGCAGGGGTGCGGGACGAGCATGCGCAGTGGCGCGAGCGCAGGAGCTGAGAGGCGGGCGAGCCGTAGCGGTAGCCGCAGCGGAGCGGACCAGACCAGCGGGCGCGGGGATCCCGGGCAGGAGCTGCCGAACGGCCACCGCAGGTACCGGGTACCGGGTGCCGGAAACGCGCACGCGGGCGCGGGGCAGGAGAGGGAGGCCGTGCAGGAAAGCCACGCTTAGCGACGCTCCGCCGGGCTCGGGGTTCCTGGACGCAGGCGTCTCCGACACCTGCGGGCGCGCTCCTGCCCTGCGGCGGAGTCCTGCGCTCAGGTGTGAAGTCCTGTGTGTAGCTGCTTGAGCCACAGCCCAGGAAGAGCATCGTGATACCCTGCATCTAGGGAGGGAGGGAGGGAGGGTACTTAAGTTTTCTGTTTTAAACTTTGCGTGGCTGTTGAAGAGGTTTTCCGAGCCTTTGGTGTTTCTCTTAAGTTGTGTGACGGCCGGGTTTGCCTCTCGTGCATAGGCTCAAGTAGAGGCCGAATGAAATTGCATCCGTGTTTGCTGGATTTAGTGCCCTTTCCTGGAGCTCCGGGGCCTCTGGATGCAGCGTAAGAAATGTCAGTCTTTGGGGAAAGTGCCAAGAATTTTGTGCGGTTCAGCAGGCTGCATTTTCGAGTACACGCTTTAAAAATTAACACAAAACACAGAAGCCAATTTTCAACATTATTACCCCTGTCCCATGCTTCAATAGGTAGTATTGAAAAGAAGGAAATAAACCTTCCTGGCTATTTACAGTGTGTGGCTTATACAGACATGTATTCTACCTCAAAACCATATACAGTATGGGGCCAACACTGAATGAACATTTTTTTGGAGGAACATGAAACCATAACTAGAATTTCAGGATGAATACAGAGACCGATCTTTTGGCCCCACAAAGGTGAAGCAAGGGCATTTAATTCTCCCCCCCCCCCCACCTCTTGTAATCAACTCCTCTTTAAACTTAATTCATTAGTGAAATACTATAGGAAAGTGTTAAATTTGTGATGTGAGAGGCGCATGATTGGAGTAAGTGTAGGAAACCAAAAATCGAAGTTGAGGAAGAAAAAAAAAAAACTAGAAAGAGATCACAGAAGACCTCTCCCCCTCTTCCCTTTATTTTCCTCCATGAGTGTTTTAATGGTAGAAATAATACCCGGTTGGTCTGGTTTTGTTCCGAGGGACCTCTGAGGTCAGCCACTTCAGCTGCTTCAGTTTACAAATGAGAAAGCTGAGACCGGGGAGGTTAGATGACTGCCTATGCCCGCCCTCGCCCCTCTGGGCCAAGCTGGGTCTGCGAGCCTGGTTTTCTGATTTCAGGGATCTCTTTACTGTTCCTCCCTGAAATCCTTCTTGCTGTGGCTACGCTGGCTTTCTCTTCCTGCTTCTCCCGCTCAGTCTGATTGAGGCGGGAAGTCAGTTTCTACCTTGCTCATCCCTCACGCACTCAATTCACAAAGGCCCACTCCTCTCAAGCCTCGCCTATGGGGTTGCTGGTCTCGGAAGCAAACCTTGTGCCCTGTCTCACCCTGAGTGTTTGTTTGTTTCCCTCCCCGCGGGAGCTCACTCCTCAGGTGTAGCCTCTTCTTGGTAGTTTCCTTTGATGGCAGCAGGGCAGCCATGTGTAGCTTTCTTCCCAATACCAGCCCCACCGTATTTTATGACTTCTGACCGCTGCCGTTCTCCCCTTTGGATACAGCTTCCTGAATTATAGTTTAGAACACATCCCTATTTTCTGACTGCCGAGTTGTTAGTTGTGTAAACTCTGGATAGTGTATGACTTAAAGATCTCATCCAGTACTAAGTCCAAACTTGTCTCAGCTGATGTTTGGCGGGAGGAGAGACATTTCCGGGGGTTTGGTGTGCATGGTCTGTGATTCTGGGGAGTTCACCTTAGAGCAGTATAAGAGATAAGGACAAAAAAAAAAGTTGGACTGATTTCTGAATCCAGAAATCGTAGATTAGTTGGGAGCCCTGGTGATGGGGTGAAAGTCCAAGAGAGGAGCGTTCCCCAGGACATGACTTAACCATAAACGCAGAGCAGAGAACACAGACTTGAGAAATGCCAGGCTGGAGAAAAGCTGGAGCAGAGGGCCAGTGCTTAAAAGCTCTGGCCGCTCTTCCAAAGGATCTTGGTTTGATTCCCAGCACCTATGCGGTGTCTCACAACCATCTGTAATTCCAAGTCTGGAGGACCCGAAAGACTCTTTTCACCTCCTCAGGCACCAGCACACACCTGGCACAGAGACATACATGCAGTTGAAACACTCATACACATAAAATAAACACATTTTAAAAATGATTTAAAGGCCTTGTATGACACTCACCTGTCATCCCAGGACCCAGTAGGCTGAGGCAGGAGGATCTCTGCCAGTTTGAGGTCTGTCTGGTCTACATAGTGAGTTTCAAACCTGTTTTAAAAAAATGTAAATAATGAAAAATTAAGAGTGTGGTAAAAAGATGAGGTATAGAGAAGGGAGAGGTTTTGAAAAATCCTCTTTCATGATGGATGTATTGGTAGTGGGTTTATAATACCTTTTTAAAGCACTTCTCATTGAAACATTGTTTCTTCTCTGTGTCTTATTGTTGTAGTTGTCTTCTCATTCTAGAAGATGAGCTCTTTGAGAGACCATCACTACCCTTCATCCTCAAATGAGGACACTGCTCAGAGTCTCAGCAGTTACTGCTTGATTAAGTAAATCAAGTTTTGGCGTGACGAAGGTGGATGATAAGCTACCGGATGGTATTTTGTCTAGCCCATGACCTCACTGTACAAAGGAGGAGCTCTATTTGTCATAATCAATGTATGGATTGTGAGTTGAAGTGCGGGTGTGGAGTGAGGCTGGGGACCTGAGAGTCTGTTCTTGTGGAAGTTGAAAATAGAGATCATTGCTAGTTTAGCTTAAGGTGGAAGAAAAAAGCAGGTTGGCCCGGCGTCTTTGGACAGTGTCAGTTATTTGAGGCTTAAGATACTTCACCGTGCCAGAACCATGCTCACAGAGTAACACTGGCAACTGGTTTTTTTGAGCCAGCAATATGGGGACATGGTGAGATAAAACAAGGACAAATTATGATCAGAATCTGCCTAAAAAAACAAGGCAGAAGGCAGCCATTCTAAACCTAAATTCTAGTTCAAGAAGTGTTTGGAATGTCCTTGTTGACTTGGGACAGATGTTGCAAATGGCCGCTTTGCCAATCAGACCCCAGGCTTTCCCTCGGGCTGTACACAACACTGAGGAGCGGTGGAGGGCACATTCTTGCCCTTGACCTCAGTGGCATGATTCATCACTTCATTTTTCGACAGGCAGTGATAGCTGGCCTCATAAAAAATGGCAAGGAGGGCCAGGCCAGAAGAGCCTTCAGTGGTGGCAGAGTCAGGAGAGGTTAGCAGGCTGAGGAGATGAGCCAGTTAGCGGAGCACGAGCTCAAGGTTTGCTCCAGGCAACCCATAAACGGGGTGCAGCCCAGCACCCCATAAACAGGGTGTAGTCCTGCAGCCCTGTAATCCCAGGACTCAGGAAGTAGAAGGAGCACAGTGAGTTTTACTTTGAGGTCAACCTGGTCAAAACTCTGCTGGGCGTAGGAAAGAAAAGGTTTTTAATATTTTTTCTCCTAGAGACAGGGTTTGTCTGTGAAACAGCTCTGTGCTGTCCTGGAACTCACTCTGTAGACCAGCCTGGACTCAAACTCACAGAGATCTACCTGTCTCTACCTCCCAAGTGCTAGGATTAAAGGCCTTTGCCACCATTGCCCGGATAAGAATCATTTTAATTAATTAATTAATTAATTGGTTTTTTAGATTTGGTTTTGTTGAGACAGGGTTTCTCTGTATAGCCCTGGATTTCCTGGAACTCATTCTGTAGACCAGGCTGGCCTTGAACTCAGAAATCCGCCTGCCTCTGCCTCTCAAGTGCTGCCACCACTGCCCTGACATTTTAATTTTTAAAGAAAACATATTAGGCAAATGACAAATTGTCTATGTTTGAATGGATGTGTGATATATTTAAGCATGCCCAAATAGTAAATATGATTGTACGTGGTAAGTTAGAATTTACTGTGGCCTTGTGTAAGATGACCATATTAATGTGGCTTTCTCAAGACAACAGACATACTATATTGATATTTCGTTTCCTAGTGTTTTCTAAACACCAGACAAAATTAAACCTTGACAAAGCTTCCTATGAGGTAGATTACTCTCATTTTATATAGGAGAAAAAAAATGAAAGGCAAGAATGATAAGGAGTATCTGTGTTAGGTCACGTGATCAGTGTGTGAGTAAGCTGAGATTTGACCCTAGGACTGCCTGACTTCAGGCCTGGAGAGCTCAGATAATCAAGTCTCTTTATCTGTGGAGTTTCTGACAGGTGCTTAGAATGGCCAGAGGCCATGACTTTCAATATTCCATGAGCACGATTTTAGTTTGAGAAAGCATGGAACTTTCTGTTATTTATTTATGCTTAGTCTTTTATCCCTTTTGCTTTGAAACATTTCTAGAGACAAGGGACAGCAGTCTTTTTATTCCTCTGTATGAAACATTAATAGAGCCTCTGACTGGCCATGACTCTCTCTTGGGTAGAACCGGTGAGCCATTGTGGGTAAAAATGCATCTGTGTAGGAACGTAGCAACTTCGGATGACCGGGTTTATCGGAACTTTTCTTTTCCCTGACAGAATCCTTTCCTTGAAGCTTCTCGGTTATGTGTGGGTCTTAATTGCAGGCCTAAGGTTTGTGTTCATAAACCCCTAAGGAAAAGCCTTACCTGAAGTGCGTCTTCATGTATCCCCGAGATTGAAGGGGCTGGAGGGATGGCGCCAAGGGTAAGAGCACTGGCTGCTCTTCCACAGGACTCTGGTTCCATTCCCAGAACCCACAGGGCTGCTCACAAATACCTGGAATCTCAGTTCCAGGGGATTTCATGCCCTCTTCTGGTCACCTGTGCCACCAGGTGTACAACTCAAATGCTGCACAGACAGGCAAAAAATGCCCACACACCCACACACGGAAGGAAGGAAGGGAGGGAGGGAAGAACGGAGAGAGGGAGGGGTGAAGGGGGGAGAAATTGAGGGAGGGAGGGACTTTGGAGAGTGCCAAGTGCCGAGATGAGCTTTCAATGGTTGGGCACAGATGCTGAGAGCAGGTGAAAAGCAGCTGAAGGCCCTGTTAAGGCCAAAATCTGGCCACATGTGAGCTACTAAGTTGCTTGTGAGGAAATGTGTTCTCTTCCTCCCGATGAGCCACCAATCCTCTCCTGAGAACCTTGAAATGCAAGCCATTTCATTCCATGAAATTCCCCAGGGTTATTTTGGGTGTTACCAGGGCATTTAATTCAGGTATGAAGAAGGCCCATTGGCATCTGGCTCCACTGACAATTGTTTGAACATGCAGGGCAGTTGTTGTTGTTGTTGTTTGAGTTTTTTTTTAAGTTTTAGAGTAAATTTGTTATAAGAAAAACTCCAAGAATACCTGGAGGTTAACTTATGATAGAGCCATGTTTTCTTTAAAAGATCCCATCTGGGGCCATCAAGATGGCTCAGTAGATAAAGGTGTTTCTTGTTAAGACTCTACCTGAGTTTGAATCCTTAGAAGCCACAGGGTAGAAGGAGAGAACTAACTCCTGAAAGTTGAGCTCTTACCTACACACATGCACACACATGCACACACATACACACCCATGCATACCCATGCACACACATGCACACACATACACACACATGCACACACATTAAAAAAAATGAGAAAGAAGAGAGAGATCCAATCTTATCAGGAAGAAAACAGGAAGAACCAAAGTCTTTTTTGATATTATATAGGTGGTTTGGTCATGTAGAAGAAAGTGTGTATGTGTCTGTTGAGGGTGGGAGTTCCTTTATGATCAAAAGCTAAGGGTTTGGAGGTGTGTTTAACTAAAAATGCTAACGGAAACCAGTTTTATTATGTTAATAAGAAACAAAATCTTGCTGGGCAGTGGTGGCGCATGCCTTTAATCCCAGCACTTGGGAGGCAGAGGCAGGTGGATTTCTGAGTTTGAAGCCAATCTGGTCTACAGAGTGAGTTCCAGAATGGCCAGGGCTACACAGAGAAACCCTGTCTCGAAAAACTGGAAAAAAAAAAAAAAGAAAGGAAGAAAGAAAAATCTTAAGTTGTTGAAAGATACAAATCTAGGAAATAACTCTTTTCTTTCTTCTTTACTTTTCTTTTTAGAACTGACAGAGCCTGGGATGCAGTCGCTTTACCCTGGCAGAGTGCTCACTTGTTTTGTATTTACTTCACAGAGCCCTGGGTTTGATCCCAGCTGACTATAAATTGGGTGGGCCATGTTGGCCCAGCACTGAGGAGGTAGAGAATCAGAACTTCAGGGTCATCCTTGGCTATATATCATATCCAATTCAAAGAGACTGGCCTGAGCTACTACATGAGACCTTGTTTCAAAAACAATAACATCGCTACAAAACCAGTAAAGGACAGTACAAAAGTCCCTCCAATCTGTTGGAGCCTTGAAGGAAAGGGTCTTAGGAGCATTGCCAACATAGAACTTGGATTGGATTTACGTTGAAGACACCATTGTTGGTTATTCCTATACCAGTTATTCCTATACCAGTGTCTTCTCATCAGATCCCCATCTCCCCACTTTATGAGCTTTTGGGCTACTCTGTACTCCATAGATAAGTCAGCATGCCCAGACCCCAACAGAAAGGGCCAGAGCGCAGGCATTGCAGTGTGCGGCCTAAAACCAACACCAGTCAAGCCATTTGAATGCCCTAGCTAGGACAGGCAGCATTTACGTGTCGTTCCCATAGACAGAACAGATTAAAATGTTCAAGCCAAAGGAAGCAGCTTCAGAGCTGATTCACTGACGGTGACTGGCCAACGGCATGAGCAGGCTCTTCAAATTCATTTTCCTTTCTGTTCTTAAATGCTGTGTTTTATAGTGATATTGATTCTTTTTTTTTCTCCATGTTTTTGTCCTTGATGATAAATACCTACTTACCGTGTACTGTTTATAGATGAAAATCAATGCAAACTAGGGTTTTGAGGTTTGATAAATGAGTCTGTTAAGCGTCTTAATGCTGCTCATCAATAATTTGGTGGAAAGATAATATCAAGTTAGTATATAATTGGACCTGTAGCCTGATATCAAGTTAGTGTTTATAACCTTTGTGAACGAACTAGAAATTCTCAGGTTCTGGCGCTCTTCCACCAGAAAAGCGCGTTCAGATTTTGTTCTATTATTTCTCTTAATCTTGCAAAGGCCCTGTTTCCTACATCTTTCCTTAGGTTTCCTTTACTGTGGCACCCATTTGGTCCAGGGGATATTTTTTTTCGGAATGGCCCAGTTCTTACAGAGCTTGAAGTATTATCAGGTCAGTGAGGTGACAGCCGTGAAAAGCAGCTCATAAAATCCCAGGGATGCAGTGGCTGTCGAGCAAGTGAGCTAATATTGGAAAGAAGACTGTAATAGCAATTTTCTTCATTATCACCCCCTTCTGTGTGCATGCCTGCAAGTGGTGTGCATGCATATGTGTGTGTGTGTGTGTGTGTGTGTGTTGTCAAAAACAGAGTCAGTCTCACATAGTTCTGGCTGGACTCAAACTTGTTTTGAAGCTGAGACTGGCCTTGAACTCTTGACCCTTCAGCCTCAGCTTCCAGAGTGCTATATGGCTCAGGCTGATCCCTTCTCTTTTCCCTTTTAGACTGAGCTGGCTTTGAACTAACAGAGATCCTTAGAAGTGTGTGCTACCACACTGCTGCCCCTTTCTTCTTTTTAGTTAATGCATTTTTATCCATGTGTATCACTAGAATCAGCTATATACTGTTCTTCATTTTGTGTGTATGCATTCATGTGCTGCAGGGTATGTTCTCTGCTTCTACCTTGGAGGGACCGGGGGTGGGGTCAAACTCAGGTCTCCAACCTGGCAGAGAGTGACTTTACAAGCAGAGCCATCTTACCTCATAGGCCTCCTTATCTTATTTTTAAACAGTCATTTCAACCCAAGATTATTATCAGTGGGAAAACTCTGAAAAAAATCTCTCACTGTTTAATTAATGGTCCTTCAAAATGAGCCTTTGGGCAGGTCAAACGTTGACTATGGGAAATCAGTTGGCCTGTACAAGAGAACTCAAAGTCTATGGTTGTTTCTGAGGCCAGGAGAAGGGACACCTTCAGTCAGTAATAGTGACTGTGAAAGAAGCTAAAACTGGAAATATGGAGGAAAGGCTTTTATTGATAACTATTTTTATGTGTGAATTTGCTGCCTTTCATTGACAAGCAGCTACTATTTTGAGAATGATTTGCCTACCTGGGGTTACCCAGGTAACCCATTTGGAAATGGCAGAGATCAAATTCATATTGTGTTTTCTTATTCTTCATGTGAAAAAAAAATACTGGGTTTTAATAATGGGATCGTGTTGATAGCCAAATGTATATGGAAGGACTCTGTCTAGAAGCTTCATTCTTATATGGCTGGGTCTGGTGCTTTTCCAGTCACTGTGTCTTTTTCTGACTAGAGGAGACAATGTCTATATGAAATTTATATTTGGTATTTATAAACGTCTAAAATGTTTTCTGTGGTTAGCTCAGCTGTGGGGCTCCTTAAGCGATTTCTTTGTGGTCAGTAACTGCCTCCTCAGCTCTGAGTGTCCCTGAACGATGGTATATGCTGCTCTCTGGTATGCATACTGGGGTTGCTTGCATCTCACTGGCCTTCTTATTAACAGGAGACACAGGGAAAGATCTGGGTGTGTGGATATGAGTGGTGAGACTGTTCAGAGGAGGGAGACACAAGACTGTTAGTGACTATTCTCTTGCTGTGAAGAGACTCAGTGACCAAGGCAACATGTAGAAGGATTTTTTAAATTTCGGCCTTGCTTAGTCTCAGAGGGTGATCCTGTGATCATCATAGTTGGGGAGCACGGTGGTGGGCTGGCGTGGTGCTGGAGCACTTGTTGAGAGCTTACATTCTGATCCACAGGCAGGAGGCAGAGAGAGAAACTGGTCCTGGTGTGGACTTTAGAAACCTCAAAGCTCACCCCTCAGTGACACACCTCATCCAACAAAGCCAATGCCTTAAACCTTCCCAAACAGGTCCACCCACTGAGAACCAGATCCTCACTTATCCGGGGCCTGTTGCAGCCTGTCTCGCTCAAGCCACCACAGGGGCCATTACCTGTGGCCGCCACCAGGAATCTCAAGGGGGGAGAGGACTCGGCAGAGGAGAGAGGAAAGGTAACTGGCTAGGTTAAGGAAAGCTTCAAAGTGGAGGTTCTCCAAAAAAGTGTAAGGCAAAAACCAAACCCAAACACAACAAAAACCAGAAAAGGCACTTGGTGAAGGGATAGTTGGGGACAGGAGATGATAGGGTCAGGAAGCTTAGGACAAGGACCTGGAAGGCAGTGGCTCTAGGACTCTTCCTTGCTGGGAGCCAGGAATGCCTAAAGGAAAACTGGTTCCAAGTTCCTTGTTACCTCTCCTCTTAAATGAGCCTGGTCAGTGGAGTGAGTTCCAGGACAGCCAGGACTATACAGAGAAACCCTAGCTTGAAAAAACAAAACAAAACAAAACAAAACAAAAACACAGAACCCAAAGAGGGAAGCACAGTTTCCATGGTGATGTGTGACAGCTAACAGCTTCAGGTAACAACATAAGCAGAAGCTCAAAGACAGAAAAAGCTGGTCGCTTCCTGAGGCGACAGGTATCTCAGTATGTTCTATCTAGAAGATGAACAAACATCAGAATCAGCTAGAGAGGTTATTAAAAACAAAAACAAAAACAGGAGAAGAAAGCCATTTCTGTGTCTTAACTCTGGAGTCTGTGATTTTTTTTTAAATGGTTTTGATTAGCCTTTGACATTTCATACTTGTAGATAGTGTATCTTGATCATGACCAACCAAAGAATTTACATGTTAACAAGTTCCTAGATTATGCTGAGTAGGCTGAGGCCAGGGACGCTCACTTCATTTCTGTTGAGCTTTTGTTGGCAGATATCCCGTGGTTCTGGCCCCTCTCTGTCAACTTAGGGTCCTCCTTGCAGTTTGGGGCTCATCTTCACAGTTTCACACCATGGCCTCTCAGGGCTTCCTTATAGAGACTGCTGGCCTGCCACACCTTGGTTGGCAGCTTTCTAGAATCATGGTCTTCTGTGTGTGTGCTGAGCCCTGGGAAACACTTTCCTCTGTGGCTGCTTTTGAGGAGCAGTGGATTCCTGAGGCCTCTTGAGCTCAGCTCTCTCATTTCAAATGAATTTGTGATCCTAAAAGTTTGGAGTCTGATCTGTGAGGTCTTCCCTTTCCAGTTTTCCCAGTGCAGAAAGAGGGGTTTTCTTAATGGTCACAACTATTGCCTTGGGTATGCTTTTAGAAAAATGTGAGCTCTTTTTCTCCATAAACTGTATATTTTGTTAAATATCCATTGCTATACCTGTTCCTTTGCACTGTATACCCAGGTAAGCATCGTGGGTAATGATGCTGTTACCTACAGTGGTTTTTTTTTGTTGTTGTTGTTGTTGTTTTACCTACAGTGTTATCCAGGCGTAAGTTTTCCTTTGCTAAGTGAGCAAAATTGGCTAAAGAGTGGCTGTGCCTGCAGGTGACTGAGACTCCCGAAGGAATCTGTCTGCAGTCACTGATTAGAATCTCTGGACTGTAGAGAGATTGGAATGTTGCCTGTCTATAGGCTAATTACCTTATCTTGGGTTAAGTTCTGGCCCCTAGAATAGCCATTGTTCATTTGTCCCTCTATTTTGGAACTGATGTCTTATGACAATAGGAAAAACCAAACAAACCCCTTTTATAATCTATTGACTTAGCAGGCAAGTAACTTTTATACTCCAAAAGATAAGAGCACCAATAGACAGAATTTTGAGCTTCCTGCATTTCCATTGTCGGGGTACCTCCAGACAAGTGGTTCCTACTAGCCATGTAAGGATTTAATAGGAGGTACCCTGTCTTAAAGTAATACAATTTGAAACAGAGCCTAAAGTGATATATAGAGTGTATATATAAAGTATTTATAAAAAGTGACTTAAGGGCTTACGCAAATTAATTCATTACTAGATGTTTCTAATAAAAGTATGCAAGCTAGTAAGAGGGCAACTGGTCATAATTCCAAAAGACACACAAATCTCAATCTCTCCCTCTCCCTCTCTTCCCTCTCCCATTCTCTCTGCTTTCTGTCTCTAAAAATATATTTTATTGTGTTATTGGCGAGCTGTCTGAGAGAGTAAAAGTGCTTGCTGTATCAGCCTGATGACCTGAGTTTGATACCCAGAACATACTATTGCATTGTGTGCAGCGTACACACACACACACACACACACACACACACACACACACACTCACAAGCTCAGTTAAAATGTAATATATTTTAGCGAGCTCGCCCTTCTTTTTGGTGCTGGGAGTTGAGTCCAGTGCCGCCATGATGAGCCTAAGAGAGGTGGATGGCCTCAGCATTGGGATGCAGCCTTACGTTACTATTGGCTTTTCTGAAACTGTTCTAGTTGCGCATGAAACTTTGTGTGGTTGAATTCTACCCTAGAACACGAGTTAGCCCTTTGTCCACCCACACTCTGTACCCTACCCACCCTTGGCCAGTGAATGGTCATCTTGGTTTGTAGTTTTACTGTGTTCAAGTAACCTTCTCCATGATACTTAGTTAAAACTCCTAACATAATTCTGCAGTTTCCCATTTCATATTTGGATCACAGTTGATATGAGTAACCAAAACCATAGAAGGCAAAACCACAAATAAGAGGGGGGAAACCACAGTCCCAATATAGCTCCTGAAAACATTGTTCTTAGTGTTCTACTGCTGTGAAGACACACCATGACCACAGCAACTCTTATAAAGGAAAACATCTCATTGGCCTGGCTTCCAGGGTTAGAGGTTTTAGTATGTGAGCTTACGGGGCCATTCGTATTCAAACCACGTCATTGGACATCCCTACTTTATAAATTAAACTTTCTGCAAAAGTTGTGTGGGAAAATAATAATATAGATGTGGTGGCTCAGTGCTGTTTATGGTTTCTAGCATCCAGCGAGGCTTAAGACATATTTTCCATGATAAGTGGACAACTGTACTATTAACTCCAGCTCTCTGGGCTATGGACAGGAAGTCCTGAGAGCTACGTTAGCATTTTCCTAGAGTGAGATGAATAACTGGAATTCATAATAGTAAGGATTACTACAAATTTTTACTTATTCTAAACCAATTCCAGGCATGAATAAAGTAATAGGTAGTAACAGTGGTTGACATGGAAGAGATAATTCTTGCATGTGAAACTGACTTCCCTGTTAAAATAAAGGAACACTCAATTTAAATGCTTTCTTACTGTGTTGAGAGAAACCAGGTTCAAAGTGACGGGGGGAGTAGATTACAATAATGCTCAAAGGATTGCTTATTAATGCACAGATTGCTACAGTTCGTTCTTCCTGCTATAAGTGACTGGAGGAGCAAGAGTTTGTATCTTCCTGTGTAAACAAATGTATTGTGCTGTAGGAGATGAGACTTAATTGAAATATTGGTACATATTGTTCCATATCCTGGGAACATGTGAAGGGGCCCTTAGGTCATTCACATTAATCTAATAAGGACATCGAGACACACTGAAAGCTTCCTAATGCACAGGTCTCTTCAGTCTGTTAGGGACTTGGGCACTGGTGTTGAATGTTACAAAACTAGGCAGCAGGACTTTCCAGGGAAAGTGATCCCTGTGTCCATCTTTGAGTCCTCATAGGAGATCTAGGTTTAAAGAGAGCTCAGGGAGTATGCATAGCTAAGCAGTCCCAAGATGTGAGCCTGCCCATTGTCAGTGTCTTCTCCTTGAGTCTCTTGCAAAGTGGTCTGACTCGCTACCAAAACTGTGTAACATCTGTTCCAGGGCTTTGGCTAACACCAGGCTCCCAACCTTTTCTTTCCCTCAGTATGAGATTTCTGGGGAAATTCCAAAATCTTGGGGTATATTGTATTAATAGTCTGATAGCCAAAGGGAGGGACAGACTTATCTTAGAATATCTTCATTCCTGCCAGGATGGTTAGTGTCTAATTCTCCTGTCTTCACTTCTGGGGTGCTGCTATAGGTGTGCACTGCCTTGCCCATCCTAACTTTAATATTACAAACAAACGAGTCGTGTGACCCCTTTGTGGAAGGCTCATAGCATGTTTTCAAGATTCACCCATGTTGTAGCATATATTAATACTTATAGCTATAATTTCCCATCATATGGCTGCACCACATTAAAAAGGTCTATTTGCTCAATCTGTTTAGAGTTTCCTCTTTTAGGCTATTGTCTTGAGCACACTATGTTAGAAACACAGACACTTTTTGCATCTTTCTACAATGTCAGAATTACTGAATAATAATAAATTCACAACCTATTTTCATTGGCTATAATTAACAAAGTAGTCCAGATTCCTCCTGATAGCTGGCCATTGGCAAACACAGGTTCTTTGATTCCAATCTGAAACACTGAAAGACTCAGGTCATGTACTCTACTTGAGGCATGCGCACACAGATTAAAGACCACAGAATTCAAAGAGGCCTACTGGAGGCAGAGGCAAAGATGAAGGACTTGCTCCAGACAGCTGTAAAGTACAGGGATGAATGGATGGATGGAATTTCCCGAGAGGACCTTTGTGTACTAAAGCCCCAGGGACATTCAGGAATTCTCTGTCTTTTGATATCTTGACTGTCCCTGCCTAGAGGTGGCAGGTGGGTGTGGCACTGTTATTGTAGTGTGAGGTGCTCTTCCCCTGGGGTCTGAGTGAGAATGTTATACTCTGCGTTGGTCTGGTGTGGTCATTAAGCACTTGAGCCTGGTATTTGTCTGTCTCTTTCTCTCACATACACATACTCGAAAACCACTAAGTATATGTCTTTTTTGGACTTATTTCATTTTATATGTATGAATGTTTTGTTGGAACACACATACACACATACACACACATATACACCACATTCATGACTGGTGCTTGTGGAGGTAAGAAGAGGATACTCAGATTCCCTGGAACTGGCACTCCAGATATTGTGAGCTACCATGTGAGCGCTGGGAATTGAACTTCTATTCTCTACAAGACCAAGTGCTCTCTCTAAGCTGCTAAGCCATCTCGTCAGCCTCTAGATGGGATTTTAATATGCCCTCGTGCCATTGGCCAACACAGTGCACTCCCAGTCTGCTTTGATAAGTTTGTAGGTGTTAACTCTTCATTTGCATAAGTAAGTCAGCAGTTGGTGCCTCGTGATTCATGCAAGATGGGTGGCGAGCGCACAAACAAGTGAAGTCCTTCTTTGTGCTTGTAGTCAAATGAAGGTGGTGGAGTCCCTCAGGCCCTCAAGCCACTGTTTTGTGGAATATGGAGGCACTCAGAGCAGGGTGGAGCTTGGGCCCCACAGCCCTAATCAATGACGCTGTTACGAACATTTATGAATTTGTTTTTTGAGGAAAATGCATTTGTTTTTATTTCTTAATTTAAAAATAAGTCTATGTTACTTTGCCTGCACTGCACTTAATGTCTATACAGCCTTTTTGTGATTGCTGGAAGAGGATGTTGGACCCCTGTAGCTGGAGTTAGGGACAGTCGTGAGGCACCATGTGGATCCTGGGATTTGTAGGCTATGGGTCCACTGGAGGCACAGCCAGTACTCTTACCCACTAAGTTATCTCTACAGACCCTGCTTTTATTTCTTGTGGGTATTTATAGTGTCCAAGTGGAAGTGCTGAGTCACATGGTAACTGCATTTCAAGGAACTGCCAAACTCTTCCAAAGATGCTATATCTAAGAACAGTGTAAAGGTGTTTATATTTCTCCACATAATACATAGTCGACTACCAGGGTTTGTTATCTGTTTCTTCAGTTATGGCCCCCATGCTGGGTGTGAGACAGTATCTCGTTGTTGTGATGTTAAAAAAATATTAATAGACTTTTTCTTTTATATGAATTTTCATGGAAATTAAGTTATGTACAGAGTATTCCGTGTCCCCTTGCTGGCACACAATCCTATTAGTAATGTCTTGTATAACTGCATGCTATATTAGTTATAATTTGTGTGCTCATATTGATATATTATTACTAAAATGCACGAGGTCCTGGCTCTTTCCTTTGTCTCCCCGTGGCCTTTTGTCCCAGGACCCCACCCACTTTTACTGTGCACCCTCTGGCTCCCTTGGGTCGCCTCAGCCCTCAGGCTCTTCTTGGGTTTTGATGATCTTGATAATTTTGAGGAAGAGTGCTGAGGTCAGGGTGCTCTTCTGTTGGAATGTCTGAATAAAAAAAGGATATGTGTGGTTTTTAAGAAAGAAATAAACTATGGTGATGCTGGTAGAATTTAAAAATATATAATCAGGGGACCCAGAAAAGGGGAAATCATTTGAAATGTAAATATATCAATAATATATATATATATATATAATCAGAGTTAGCAATCGGTAAGATATGGTGGGTAGAGAATTCTCAAGCATTTGAAAAATTGAATTGCTTCTGAAAGATGAGCAGAAATTGAACTCTAGGTTTAATTATTTAGAGACAGTTGGGGAATCCCCCGAGCACACAAAGGCGCATTTTCTCCCGTTTTCAATGTGACAAACAGTGAGCAGACAGTGTTGTTTTGTATGTGTCAAGTCATCGGTGATTAACTTATAGAGACACTCATCCGCAGTTATAGGGGAGAGCTACCACCTTCCTTTAATCCTAGAACTCTGCACCAATGAGGGGGGAGGGGCCGTGGCTCTGAGGTAGAGATGTTTGGCCTCAGACACAGACATACAACTAGTCAGGAGTAGATCTGAGGCTTTCCCCTCCGGCTCTAGAAGTTTATTTAAAACAGGAATTGATGAACTTAGGAAAGAGCCCTTATCTCAGTGGGCCTGTGTCGTGGCCTGGGGAATTCAGTCTGTACAGTTAGCTGCACACCTTTCGACTGCTAACAAAGGAGAAGCTGGCCAACTTTGCCTGGCCTGCTCCTCTGTTGTGTTGCACTGGGAATCAGTAACTCTGGCCACCAGTCTCCTGAAAGGATAGAAAGTCGAACTCAAGTATTGAGTGAGAATAAAATGCTCATCAGTTATAAATGAGTTTTGCCATAAGCTAATAAACTTTCCAGTGTGTCTTTGATTAATTGATTTAGCAATTTGATTTCCATTTCCAGACAGGGCTACATCTTTCAATTCTTCAGGTGGTGGCCCTGATAATCAAACTAACTGGTTAACCACATCCTTGTATTTGGTATCTTTCTGTGCCAGGCTCTCAGTGTTTTACATTCACTGAGGAGGGAAGATCTGTCTTGAACACAGGTGACTCCTTCCCCGGGGGCGAGGTCTTAGACTGAATCAAATGAGGAAAGGGAGCACACACATTTATCTTTCTCTGATTCCTGGCTGTATGGGCAGCGTGATCAATCATCTTCTGTTCCTGCCCCGGCCACCCTGCTGTCCCTGTCATGACTGAAATGTATCCTCAAACTGGGTCGAAATACACCCTCCTCCCCCATTACTAGTAGCTAATATAGATCAATATATATGCAATTTAAGACTGTGCAAGTCTGTTGGCTACCAATTCTCAATGTAAGTCTAACACTAAGCTCAGAGCCCCCCCCTTTTTTTTTAACACAAGTGCTCTAAACTAATTCTTTTCTGATGTTTTTAATGATGCTTTCCCATAAAAATGTACTGCTGAGCCTAGCAGGTAGCCTGTGCTGGGATCTAGCACTGAGGAAGGTGAAAAGGAAGATCTATACGCTGAGGGTTTCATTGGGAGTTCCAGGTCAGCCAGGGCTGTGCAGTGAGACCCTGACTCTACAAACAAAACACCAACACTCAAGTTTCTCATCTGGTAAGGAGAAGGAGAGAAAGGAGAGGGAAAAATGTGATGAAGTAGATGTCCCAGTTAGGGTGCTACTGCTGTGGTGGAAGACCCCGGCCATGGGGAGGGAAGGGTTTGCCTGGCTTTTGTTCCGCTATCACTGTTTATCATGGAAGGAAGTCAGGACAGGAAGTCTAGCTGGGCAGAGGCTGTGGAGTGGAGCTGCTTCCCGCCCTGCTCCTCATGGCTTAGTCTGCTTTCTGATAAAACACAAGACCACCAGCCTAGGGGCGGCACCGTTCACAGGGGCCGGGTCCGTTAGTTACTAATTAAGAAAATGTCCTAGAGCAGTTTTTCTCAACCTTCCTAATACTGTGACAGTATTTAATACAGTTCCTCGTGTTGTAGGGACCTCAACCATAAAATAATTTTCATTGCTACCTTATAACTGTAATTTTGCTACTGTTATGAATAATAATGTAAATATCTGTGTTTTCTGATGGTCTTAGGTGACACCTGTGAAAAAGTATTTTGACCTCCAAAGGGGTCGCGATGACCCACAGGTTGAGAGTGCCCTGCAGCCCAATCTTATGGAGGCATTTCCTTCCTTCCTTCCTTCCTTCCTTCCTTCCTTCCTTCCTTCCTTCCTTTTTTTTTTTTTTGTTTTTTGTTTGTTTGTTTGTTTATCTGAGAGAGGGTTTCTCTGTAGCCCTGGCTGTCCTGGAACTCACTCTGTAGACCAGGCTGGCCTCGAACTCAGAAATCTGCCTGCCTCTGCCTCCTAGAGTGCTGGGATTACAGGCGTGCGCTACCATCGCCCGGCCATGGAGGCGTTTTCTTAATCGAGGTTTCCTTCTCTCAGATGACTTTAGCTTGTGTCAACCTGACATAAAATCATCAAGCACAGGAATGAACATAATAAGCAAGGAAACAGTGCTAAGTGATACAGAGGAGAAAAGAAAGATGCAGTAAAACCACTGAGCTCCACCACTCCATGGGGAGAAGGAAAGGTTCATTGGAGGATCAGACCACCGAGGCTGCCTCTCAGGAGCAGAGTGAAGCAAAATGGTGGAAAACCGAGTAGATTTTATATGACAGTCAAGCGTCCCAGAGGGTCTTGGAGAGGATGATACAAGTTGGTCAGGTTGACCTGGAACTGGGCATCTTGCCCCAGGTAGTTGACTTGGGGAGTAGTAAAAGAGGTTCCTGGTTATCAGAACCCCGCCTTTAGGCTTCTTCTGTTTACCCAATAGCAAACTGTTTTCCCGGCTAGAGTTCTTCTGTACAGAACATTGTCACCAGCACTGCCATTTTGGGGGCCGCTTGCATCTAGCATCCATTACATCATTCCCCACTTAACTCTTCAGCAGAAATTCTGCATTGTCACTTGTCTTTGATTCTATTAACTAAATCTTAGATTCGTTTTTTCTAGTTGTGACCTCAGCTGCATGTCATTTAAACCATAAAAATAAAGGGTCCCAGGGACTGGAGAGATGGCTCAGAAGTGAAGGGCACTGGCTGCTCTTTCAGAGGTCCTGAGTTCAATTCCCAGAAACTATGTGGTGGCTCACAACCATCTGTAATGGGATCTAATATCCTCTTCTGGTATACAGGTTTACATGTAGATAGAGCACTCATATACATAAAATAAATAAATACATCTTTAAAAAGAATAAAGTGTCCCAGCGTCTGCTGGGATATTTGCTTTTCATATTCGTTCTTTTTAATGTTAACAATTGGCTAGGTTTAGTGACTTGATCGTGTGTGTGCTTCATATGCACCTGACAGTTGAGATTATTTAATTGGGAGTAAGTCAGCCGGTCGCTTCCAGCCATCTTCCAGTCAGAATGGAGGCCCTCCTACTTAGCTAATAAAATAACCTGTCCTAGAAGGCTCTCTCTAATCCGTGAGCTCGGCACTTCAGATCCAAAGGTCAAAAGCCAAAGGCAGATTTTCTAGATAACTGGTGATTAAGGAAAGCATCTTTTTGTTTAAGCTAGCTGATTTGGAATTATGGAATAAAACCATGCCCCTCGTGGTATACATGGTCTTGGAGAGCTCCGATGGCTCTTCCCCCCCCCCCCCTTTCTCTTCTTCTCTAAACACGACCTCCGTGAACACTCTGCCCCCCGTGCTGTTCAGGATGGAAGCTTCTTTCCACTAAATAGTTCATCTTTCTACATTCTGTTCTAGGAATGAAAACACTGAAAATTTCAGAATGCTTATTTTGCCCAGATTGCCTCTAAAAATAGAAGTGCGGCATGCTATGCTGGTAATCATAGTACTTAACTGCTTTAAGGACTGTGCTGAAGCTGTCATAGCAACACCGGGTTGGTAGGTTTCTGATTCCCTTATGCAAATGAGAAGACAAACCGGAGGCACAGAAAATAACGTGGATTGCCGTGGATTGCCCGAAGCACACGAAGAGGTCAGGGTGGATTTCAGATCTGCTCATGTCAAACCTGTGCAGTTAACCACTTAGTTTGCTCTTAGATGGGCTAGCTTCCAGGGTAACCTTTGGCCAGAGCAGCCGAGGTCTAGAGAGGTTGGGGGAGAAGATGGAAGCATCCCAGCATTATCAGCCATTCATTAGAGGGTAAATTTCAGAATGTCCTGTTCCGGCTCCAATTGCCGAGCCTCTCCCTAGAACTTCTGAATGAGAATCATGGGGGTTTGGGATCTGTATTTCATGTCACTCCAGGGTCTGCTTGTAGGACTGCTAGTGAGAATGGCAGGGTCGCAGGAACCATCTCTGGGAGTTATCCATTGGCAAAAATAAGACGAAGGCCTTTGCTTGGCTTTACTGGTGTTAACTTACAGGGGGAAAGCTAGGCTCCTCCCAGGGACCTAGCAATGACTGCGCAGCCAGGTGCTGCATATAAAAGGACTGCTTGCCACTCCACTTCTCTCTCCCTCCCTCTCTCTGCACCGAGTGTTCCTGGTAGGTCTCTCTCTTCCCCTTTCTTTTCTTCTCTGTGTCCCCCTTCTCTGCCCTCATGGCACTAGTCCCCTCTCTCTACCCCTTCCCCTCCCCCAGGCCCTCACTCTCTCCCTTCCCCCAAATAAACCTCCTTTATTAGGTCTGTTGCATGGTGTGATTTCTCAGGGGGACACACTAATGTGGGCCTGCCATGCACCCCTCCCCACACGCTTTATACTTCCTAACAGTTGGGAACTCTTGAATATTTAAATTCTCATTCCCATCCCACCCCCATCTTCCAAGCAATAGCTGTTCTCTCTTGTAACCTATCCACAGCCAAGCTGATAGAATTAGCTGAGTCTCTCAACTGCTCTCATTACTACAAACCTAGCAGTGTAACTGACACACATTTATCATTTTCCTGGAGTCTTCCTGGAGTCTGGCTTAGGTATCACTAGGCCAAAGTCAAAACTATATTCCTTTCTAGAGCTTCTAGGGACGCAACATTATGGAAGTTCGTTGCAGATGTTGGCTGAAGTTGCTTCTCTTCAGTTCCCCTTCTTGCTGTACATAAACTTGGGGTTATTTCAATCACTGGAGGCTACCTGCGTTACTTTGCACAGGTCATCTTCTCTCCACAGTTGAAGTTAAGGAGAGTAGGTTAAGTGTCTCAGTACTTTGAATCTTTTTCCTCCTCTGATTTGAAAGACACTTGGGCCTGCATAGATAGGGGTATGTATGTATGCATGCATGCATGCATGCATGTGTGTGTGTGTGTGTGTATGTATGTATGTGTATATATGTATGTATCCTGAGTCCCCATCCTTCACCAACAGCTGCTCCACAGGAGCTTGCAAAAGTATGGTTAAGAGCACTTGTCGCTTTTGCAGAGGACCTGGGTTTAGTTCCCAGCACCCTCAGGGTGGTTCACAACCATCTGTAACTCCAGTTCTTCTAGTTGCGTGGACACCATGTATGCATGTGGTACACATGCCTACGTAACAGGCAGAACCCCCCCCCCCCCACACCTGAAATAAAATGATAAAATCTTAAGTAAACAAACAGAAAATGTGACTTAACTAGATATTTTCCTAAGGTTAAAAAACAAAACAACAACAACAAACAAAAAACAAAAACAAACAAACACATGTCTATGCCAGACTTCAAAGCAAATAATTTTAAGAGGTCTGTTTCAAGACTTAAAAGTCAGGCGCAGCTACGGCAATCCCCTGCCTATGTGTAGGAAGGGGAGGGAATTTACACTGTGCCTGTTTCTTTGGTAATTTAGATTTGGGAAAAGCATTCTGATGTGAAGCCATGTTTATTGCATCCCCCGCCAACATATCTTTGTTCATGTTCAGGGTACTTTTACACACGCACCCTGCTCTTCCTCCTAGCCACCCATATGTATTATAGCCAGGACAAGTGTGTCACCTACTTATTCTAAGAAACATTCATTTTGCAGATGCTAAAAGTCTGGCATCTATTAGAATCCCTGTGACCTGCCAGATTTTCAAAGGCTGATTTGGAGTTCTGTGTGGTGTCTTCCTCTCCCTTTACCTGCTGACACAACCTGCTGACATTAACCCTTGACCCAAAAGTTTTATTTTCTAGTAATTAATATATGCTGTGATTATTGAAATTATGGTTCCCTCAAATATTCACAGATATTGAAACCACACTATACACTTGGCCTTATCAGTAACATGGTGTCACTTTGCTTTATATAGTTTTTATCAGTAATGTTTTTTTTTTAATGACAGATTATCATGTATTATGGGGTTGGCCTCAGATATGCTGTCTAGCAGAAAATGACCTTGAATTCCTGATCCTTATGTCTCTCCTTTCCAAGTGCTGGCATCACAGGCTTGTGCCACTGCCTGACTTGTTACTGCTACTTTTGAGATAGTGTCTCATGATATTGCCCAAGCTGTCCTCAAATTCTTGGGCTCAACTGATCTCTCCCTCAGTTTCCCAAGCAGCAGGGGATACAGGTCCAGGTCTCCATACAGAGCTCTTCTACATACCTTTCACTGAGATCAAGCCATTGGATTTTCTCTGGAAATTTGGCTGAGCTTATAGTAGGTATTCAAGAACCAACACTGCCTATCTTTCTGCTTACAACAGTTCCCAACAGAGTAGACAGTGACATTTTTTATAAAATGAATGGAATGTGTAAAATTTTGGAGAAACTGGATTCAAAGCTTTCCCCCCTCATTCCCTGTCTTGTCTCAATTCAAGGATGCTTGCTGAAATGTTTTCTAAGAACAAACCCATTTGAAACCACCTTGATACTAACAGGAAAGCTTAGATCATGGTACAGTCAGACTGTATGAACTATTATGAAAGACAAGTTTTTTTTTTTTAAAGTTTAATAACAAATAATTTTTATTTCCTTTAAAGGAAGACCATTTTTTTCTTTAGGTGTAAATATGTGTGATTCTGTGTGTGAGTTTGTGCTTTTATGTGCTGGAGTTCCAGGCGTTTTATGAGCCATCTGATGTGAGTGCTAAAATCCAGACTCGCATACTTTGGAAGAGCAGCACCTTAGCAGCTAAGCCATCACTCCAATCCCCTCTTTTCTCTTTTTGTTTCCCAAACCTAGGGAGTTCTATAGGCAAGTATTGTACCACTGAGATGTACACCTAACCCAAGGACATTGATTTTTAATTAAAAAAAAAAGATTGCACATATCACTGTAGCTGTAACATAGGGACAGTGTTATAAAGGTATATAATGTATATGAAGTACATCTCCTTCCCTGTATCCTTTCATGGGAGTTTTTTTTTTTTTTTTTTTTTTTCCTGCAACAAGCGTTCTCAGTATAGCCCTGACTATATAACCCACTCTGTAGGTCAGGCTGGGCTGGAACTCAGAGATCTACCTCTGTCTCCCTAGTGCTTGGATGAGCTAGGTGGTTGGTTGTGGTGCATATTTTTTAATCCAAGCATTTGGGAGGCAGACACAGGTGGATCTCTGAGTTTGAGGCTAGCCTGGTCTACAGAGCAAGTTCCAGGACAGTCAGGGCTACACAGAAAAATGTTGTCTCAAAACAAAACAAAACAAGTGTTCACCACTACACCTGGAAAGAACTTCCTAATAATAGGTAAACTATATATAGCAAATAAAAAATATACACACATAGAAAAAAGACTGAACATTCTTAACACTGACTATTTGTCCCCAAATGGTATACTTGGGAGCAATTTAGGTTTTCTTATTTTATAAATAGTTATCATTTTCTATATTTTCAAAATGAAAAAGAATAACTACTTAGGATCTATTTTTTGAAGAGCCATATAGGACAGATACTTGATTCAATTTGCTTTCTTTGTGGGATAGAGGTAGGGCAGATCAGACTTGGCCAGCACATGGTTTACCCAAGAGGTAAGTCCAATTTCCTACCATAGTGGTCATATCACAAACATTATAAATGATCTCTCTGAAATAGTGGTGTTTTTATTTTTGTATTTTAAGATTATATATTAATTTATTAGATAAAATCATTTTATTATGCTGATCTCATGAATATAAATATCATACAGGTAGATTAAGGTAACCACTGAAACATCTGGCCAGCCCCAAACTCTGTAGTGAACTTCTAAAATGGCCATTCTGAAGCCATGGCTGCTCACTTAGGGTTTTACATTTTTGCTATCAATTATATTTTTATGTACTGTCCATCATAAAACAAAACGAAACAAAACAATTACCATGACAAATTGAAGCTAGAAAAGCAGCTTTTGTCTTATCTTAGGGTTTCTATTGCTGTAATAAAACACTTTGACCAAAAGTGACTTGGGAAAGAAAAGGTTTATTAGGGTCACATATCCCACAGTCCAATGGGGGAAGCCAAGACAGGAACTCAAACCAGACAGGAACGTGGAGGCAGGAGCTGATGCAGAGGCCTTGGAGGGTGCTGCTCAGTCTACTTGCTTATAGAACTCATCTCCCACAAAGGACTGGGCCCTCCCACACCAATTTCTGAATTAAGAAAATGCCCTACAGGCTTGCCTTAGGAGTGCCTATAGGCCAGTCCCATGGAAGTCTTTTTAAATGGAGGTTTTCTCCTGTAGTGGAATTTTCAGTGCAAGCATAGTTACTTCATCCAACCAACCTTCCTTCCTTCCTTCCTTCCTTCCTTCCTTCCTTCCTTCCTTCCTTCCTTCCTTCCTTTTTTTTTTTTTTTGGTGTTTTTAGATTTGGTTTTTTGGAGACAGGGTTTCTCTGTATAGCCCTGGCTGTCCTGGAACTCACTCTGTAGACCAGGCTGGCCTTGAACTCAGAAATCTGCCTGCCTCTGCCTCCCAGAGTGCTGGAATTACAGGCGTGCGCTGCCACCACTGCCCGGCTTCATCCAACTTTCTATTGAAGAAATTCAGGATAGGTGGTTGAGGTCCCAATTTAATATGGCAAAGAGGACTCTGGCTGCAGGTCTCCCTCAGTCCCTACTCACAAGTGACTGTTGCAGAGTCATGGGGGGGGCGCATGAGGCACCCCCTACCCTGAGCCTCTCCAGCCCAGGCTCCACTTCTCTGCTCCTGTAGAGCCCACCTGTTTTAGTTCAGCTCTGCACCCTGCACTCCTGCTTCTCCTGGCTTCTCCTGGCTTCTCCTGGCTTCTCCTGCTTCTCCTGTTTCTCCTGGCTTCTCCTGCTTTTCCTGGCTTCTCTTGGTCTCCTGGCTCCCGCTTCCTCTCTTGGCTTCCTCCTCTCTCCTCTCCTCCCCGCTCTTCCTGTCCTGCTCTCCCACCTCTCTCTCCTCTCATGGCCACACTCAGTCTGGACTTTTCTAGATGCCTCTGGCTGTGCTCTTCCTCATATCTATAATATGAGGAGCGGTCGTGCTTCATTTTTCATTCATTTATGAATTCCCAAAGACAAAGTCCTCAGTGCTCCCCAAAATATTCTGATCCTGTGTTGGAGACAGACTGATAAAGTTAATCTCATATCCCAGAGCTGTCCCAGAGTGGTTCTGAGCCACCCAGACAGAATATATTTCCTTATATTTGTCGTTAGGAATTCTAACTCTTCTAATTCAATCAACTTGTGGCCATATAGAAGAGAGTAGCTATTTAAATGCATGCGTGTATTTTCATTGAGACATAGCATAGGAATAGTAGATTGTGTCTGTGTTAAGTGGCCGGTAGCTATGTTTTGACAGGTGTAGATATCCATAAAAGTCACCACAATCAAAAATACCCAATATTTGCATTGCTACTGAAAGTCGCCTCCTGTCCCTTTGCATGTTATTCCTAGGTGATCTCTGTGTTCTGACAAGGGTCACTCTGTTGTCGGTCACCACAGGTTAGTTTGCATGTCTAGAATTTCACAGTTATATAAATGAAATTGTAAAACTGCATATTATAATAGTGTACTTTTATTTTAAAGTTAATTATAATTTCAAAATTACTTTTCCTTTCACTTTGGAAAGCTATTTTGTAACGTCCACTTTTTACTGAGGCATCATAAAAGATGTTTATCATAAAAGATGAATGAGCCGCTGCTATTCCATAATTGGGGATTGTAATTAGATAAGGAAACTGTACTTGGGCCAGTTCAAAAGTAGACCTGGACTCTAACCCTTGAGGTTTACCACTGGCTTAACACTGCATATATGATACAATGTTTCCAGTTACTGTCTCAAGACAATGTTTATATTTGTTTCAAATTAGTCCTGTGACTCTGGAGTTAGGATATTTTGTCTTCTTTTTTTTTTTTAAATCTTAACACAATTTCTTAATTCCTTCTAGGAAACACAAATTAATGCTAATTGTTAAAGGTTTTTCACATGATTAAAAATATTGGCATTTATAATCCAAGCGACAAAGGAATACTTAGAGAAACAGGAAGGGGAGTTAATAGCACAGTCCAGTTTCAAAGCCTGTGTGAGCACACTCTTCCAGGGAGGGGAGGGCTCACTGCACCTTTTAAATACTCTAGGCTGTTGTAGATTAGAAATGGTGATGACATCTACAGTTTTGTCTCTTAATATATTTCTTCTCAAAGTTCCAAGCCACACCCGTGTTCCAGGTTGGCCTTTCTACCTAGGCCAAATTCTTTTGAGATTAAGATCTGTAGTAGTAGGCAGAACATTCATTTCACCGTAGAGCGAGTTGCTTATTCTTTGGTCAAACTCTGACTTTTGCACATGACCGTCCGAGGACAGGCACAGCTCAAGACAGGCTGGATTTTAAAGCTTCCGAGTTTGTTTCTCAGGACTCGGGACCCCTGACTGCCAGGCCCTAAGACCGGAGGAAGCAGGTATGTATGTAGAGTGTGCCTGCAGACTCTTGTCTTCTGCTGGGGTCAAAGTGACTCAGACACAGCTGCTGGTGCTTCCGTGTGATTGTTAAATTGAGTTAAACTGCTTTACAGAATTTCTCAGCAAGTTCTTCCTTGCTCGAGGTTATTTTGCATAATCAGTCCAAAGAATATTTGATATGATGGTCATAAGGTTCTTAATCGTGTCTCCTAGGTTGATAAGAAGGAGGGCTTTGGGTTCTTTTCAGGGTTGGATTTAAAAATTACACATAATTCTTGGTTGGGCATTGACTTTCTTTTCAGGAATGGGTATGAACTTTTTGAGAAAGGCAGAAGTAACTGAATGTTCACTTGATGTTGTCTTCTGGCATATGTACCGTTGCTTTGAAGTCCAAAGCTTTCAGACCAGGGAATGTCTCTTACGGTCTATAGTTCTATTGTGGATAAACACAACTCGTTTTTCCTTTTTCTCCTGAAGAGATTCTATGGCTATGTTTTTTAAAAAAAAGCTGAGAGTGGGCAGTACTGGGCTGTGTTGAGCCTGGGCATCTAGGAGTAAAAGTATCTGCACTGTAATAAGTTCTTCCTTTGCATTTTGCTTCTCTAAGTCTTGAGAAGCCAGAATTAATAGGTGATAGATTTCACTGTTGCATTGACTTGGGGACAGCGATTCATGGTGTTTTTGTTTTTGTTTTTTTAAAGAGTGTTCTTTTAAACAGTTTCTGTGTGAGCATGTCACCTTTCACCCCGGTGAGTTGAGCTGTTTTCTTGCTAAAGTAGAAACTGAGTAGTCTCCAGCCCACGTAAAGCCGAGCCGGTCTTGAATGATGCATGCATATCAGGGAAACTCGGAAAGTGATCCAACCGGCTGTTTGAATAGGTCCTAGTGTGGAAGAATTGAGGTCTTGTTCCTTCTCTAAATGGAGGAGCCTTTTAGACGCGAAGCATGCTCCTCTGGGCGGAGACCTCGACCGCTTATACCGCGGGCTGAGGCTAGGACTGACTCACCTGCGCTGCTTTGGGAAAGCGGTTCTGTATGAATTACGGTGTAGAGTTACTCTGTGGCGCTTCTTAGGGAGACAAACACGGTTTGACAAGCTAACCCTAGAAAGAGATTCACCATAGAAAAAAAATGTCACATAGTTTAAGAAAACATAACAAAACCAAGCCAAGCCTTCCTCGGGGCTTTCTTTGGAAGCCAAATTGCTTTTCCTGTGTCAGATCCAGGACTTAACAAAGGCTAGATCCTTGTACATCTTCTCTGATGATGAAGGAGCAGGTTGCTCAGTTGTGGCGCCGGGGGTGGGGGTGGGGGTGGGGGAATAACACCCCTTTATGACCCCCAGTTTAGATCAGCTTACCCCCCAAAGCATGATACTTGATGACCCTTATTAGGTTACTTTGAGTAGCTACAAATGTTGTTCCCGGTGTAGCCTTCTCAAGCCTTTTGAAACAGTTCACATCCTTACCAAGCATAGCCCCTGCTGGAAAGGGTTCTGTTGCTGGGGTCCTGGTAACCAGAGTCTGTGAGACTCTGCCGCACTTGGATGGCAAGTGCTGAAATTGCTTACATCTTTGGCTAGCAAGAGTGCTGCTGGTTTTTTTTTTTTTTCTTTCCTTTTTAGAGTTGAATTTTAATCTCAAACTTAGTGTTTCTGGACCTGACTTCTTAAGAGAGTGGAAGATTATGGCTGTTTCTGATTAAAAAAAAAAAAATCAAGGTTTCTGTTTTTCTGTTTTTTCCTCTCCTTCTAAATGTTCTGGATGCAGTACTCCCTAGCAACGCACAGAAGAGTGGAAGAACCAGCAAACCACCAGAGGCAAATGTTGCAAAGATGCTTTTTATTTTTTAAACCTCATCTACAAAGTAGGAAGCTGATTTGTTTCTTCCAAAAGTCTCCCCCCCCCTTTTTTGGTGTGCATCAATATTTGTTTATTGTTTGGGATGTATGCTTTAAATTTTTTTATTAGATGTATTTTTTATTTACATTTCAAATGATCTACCCTTTCCTGGTTCCCAACCCCCAAAAGTCCCATAAGCCCTTTCCCCTCCCTCTGTTCCCCAATCAACCCTCTCCTGCTTCCCTGTCCTGGTATTCCCCTGCACTGCAGCATCCAGCCTTTCCAGGACCAGGGGCCTCTCCTCCCTTTGAAGTCCAACAAGGCCATCCTCTGCTGCCTATGTGTCTGGAGCCATGTGTAGCACCATGTGTACTATCTGGTTAAAGTCCCTCTTTTTAAAAATAAATTAATTTAATCTTATTTTATGTCCTTTGGTGTGAGGGTGTCAGATCCATTGAACAGAGTTACAGACAATTGTGAGCTGCCATGTGGGTCCTGGGAATTGAACCTGGGTCCTCTAGAAGAGCAGTCAATGCTCTTAACCTCTGAGCCATGTCTTAAGCCCCCAAAAGTCCCTCTTAATGATCCTCAGGATTTTAAATTTTCTTTTTTTTTTCTTTACTATTGTTGATTTTTAAATTTTCTTCTCATCAGTAAAAATGTGTGGGCAAATCTACCACTTCTAAGCAGTAGGCTATATGGAATGGCCTCATGGTCTGAGTATAAGCTTCTTAGGTAATATAAATAAATTTATTTTTAAGAATGAGAATGAGGAGCTGGAAAGATGGCTCAGTGGTTAAACTCTTGCAGCGGACCTGGGTTCAGTTCCCAGCAAACACGTGGTAGCTCACAACCATCCAGAACTCCAATTCATGGGATCTGCTGCCATCTTCTTTGAGCCCTGAATATGTGTAGTGCACATAAAAACATGAAGGCAAAAATAATCACACATGTAAAATTAAATAATTAAATCCAAATTTTTTTTTTAAGGAAGAACCAGAATTAAAATAGAGACAACATCCTTGCTTAAAAACTATTTCACCATTTATTGGATCTGGGAAAGCAACTTATGGTTTTTAGAAAGACAGTTTCCTTAAAAAACAGTTTAGAAAGCCCCAGGCCTTTTAAATTTCTCATCTCTCCTCATCAGGAAGAGAATACTAGGCATATGATACGTCTAAGAAATAGGTTTTAGCTGGGCAGTGGTAGCACACGCCTTTAATCCCAGCACTTGGGAGGCAGAGGTAGAATGATTTCTGAGTTCGAGGCCAGCCTGGTCTACAGAGTAAATTCCAGGACAGCCAGGGCTACACAGAGAAACCTTGTCTCGAAAAAAAAACAAAACAGAACAAAAAACAAAAGAAAGAAAGAAAGAAAGAAAGAAAGAAAGAAAGAAAGAAAGAAAGAAAGAAAGAAAGAAAGAAAGAGAGAAATAGATTTTATTTAAAATGGCAAACATCCAAAATCCAAAACAACCCCAAGTCTGAGACAAGCATTCTGGATATAGAATGCCCGACCTATATATATATTTTAATTTATTACTATATTCACGTTCAACTTAACTATGTTCTGGTGAGATGATTCACTGTGTAAAGTGCTTGCCACCAAGCCAGACATCCTGTGTACAGCCTCCAGGATTCACGGGCCAGAAGGAGGAAACTGACTTCTCTAAGTTTTTCTCTAACTTCCACATGTGTGTTGTGACCCGTGGATTCCCCCTGCCATGTGTGCGTACCCACAAATAACTAAATAAAGTGTAATAAAAAATAGGACCTTGAAAATGTGTTGTTAACGGTAAGGATTATTGTATCCTTAGCTAGTACTTCATGGTGCACAGGATAATATGCATAGGATAATAATGTTTACTGCCAGTGACTGGATACTAGAGTATTTGGAATAATCTTGATAATTTTGAATTTTTTTGCCCAATACATAGTCATATTTGCTTTTATTTCATTTTCTAGTATAGGGAAAGCTGTTTGCTCATTAGGTAGGTTAGGTATCACCTAGATTGTATAGTTTCCTAACCCACTCAACCAGGTATACACAAAGCGCACATTATTACAAATACTGAAAGAGGAAGGAAGGAAGGAGGAAGGAAGGAAAAGATGGGCCACTGTACAGTCTTTTTAAAAAAATATTTTAAAGTGTGTGTGTGTGTGTGTGTGTGTGTATGTGTGTGTGTGTGTGTACATCCACACAGGTGCTCAGAAGAGGGCACCAGATCCTTTGGAACCTGCTATAGGCGATTGTAAGCTGCCCAAAGCTTCAGTCGTCTGAAATAGTGTCAGGCACTGTATCACGTCTCCTGCCCCACCCTGTTCTTTATGGAATGCTTCTCCCCTCCTCTGGCGCCTCATGGGACTCCTCCTCTCCTGCACCATCCCTTATGGAATGCCCTCGCCTCTCCCTTTAGCTGTTTGTGCCATGGAATCATCTACAAGCACCAAGCTACCAAGCTGTTGAAAATATATCTGTTAAAAATTGATAAACCTAAACCAGGTGCCTTCCCTGTCGCTAGTTTTAAAAGTAAACCTAAGCTGTTGTAATATTTATCTCTTGCTCCCTGATAGAGATTGTCATTCTTGGTGTCCATGTTGTGTTCTTAGGAAGCAAGAGTGTGGTCTCAGTACTCTCATCTGTGAAAAGAACAGGTCAGAGTAACTGAATTGCAAGGTACCAAGGGGTTTGCTGTTGTTTGTTGTCTTATCTGGGAAGAAGAGGTGGGATGTTTAACCTGTTTAATTGACTACTTTCATTCTCTGTAGAAACTTCTTCCCAGCAGAAGGAGTTGCTTTGAGGGTACATTAATAGACACAGCCAGTCTAAAAGGAAACAGTAAGTTCCGAAAGTGACACATTAGTAAGATTTGCTTTTCAAGACAAGACCTTAGAAATGTTGGTTACACCCAAGTCAGAATGTAGTCACCTCCCCCTCTCCATGGCCACTCAGGAAAATCATTGTCAGAACTCATGCTTGAAATAGTTGTCCCTTCATCTGTCTTCCTGTTGGAGTCTGCGTGTGCCTTAGTCAGTAGACTTGTTACTGTGATTATGTGTGGGCATGTCTGCCACTTACAACCATGTGTGCGGACTGATGCCTTACACAGTGAGTCGTGCTGATCGACTTGTTCATTTACAGTGTTGGAGAGGGCTGTGGGGATGGCTCGTGGGTAAAGTGCTGCCTCTGCACAAGACCTGAATTTTGATCACCAGCATTGATTCAGAGGGCAGCCATGGCTGCTCATGCTGTGGAGGCAGAGTCAGGGGAATCCTTAGGGTTTGCTGGCTAACCAGCAAAGCTAAATCTGAGAGCTCAGGGTACCATGAGAGAGCCCGCCTCAAAACAAAATAAAACAAAACAACAATAACAAAAACAAACAAGTAGAGACCAATCAAGGAAGGTTCTCGGTGTTACCTCTGACCTCTGTGTGTGCGTGCTTACACAAATGTATGCACACACTTGTGCATGCTCACCTGGACATGTGCGCGCGCACGCGCGCGCACACACACACAAGCCATGTATACACATGAATATGCAAAGTTGGAGTTACTAGTTCAGAGCTGATGGGCCTGTGGAAAGGTCAAGAATGGGCTTGTGACTGAGATGTATGCCCACCAACTCCCCGAAATTATGTGCAGTGTTTGGATCAATAAGTAACTTTGTGTAATTTACTAAGATTACTAAATCTCGGAAGACTTTAAGAATTAGCTGAGGATCAGTTTTACATTTTAATTCATTTAATTCATTTTAATTTAATTTAAATGCCTTTAATCCCACCCATTAGGAGGCAGAGCAGGTAGATCTCTGAGTTCCAGGCCAGCCTGGTCTACAGAGTGTGTTCTAGGATAGCCAGGGCTACACAGAGAAACCCTGTCTGTAAACAAACAAATAAGCAAACACATGATAAAATCAGTGCTGTAGGGGAGGTACGGGCATCTAAATTTATCTTGATTTTTTAACCCAATTTTTCATCACTTTGGAATGTTTTCAGCTCTTTTAGTGTTCCATTATCCTACCATGAAAATCAGTAGTTGTACTAACAGTACCTCACACATTACACGTCACCCCGACTCTGCCAGGCTTTGTTCCTGCTAATGTATGCAGCCATGACAGTGTTTGGCTTATTGGTGATAATAACTTCCTACTTAAAAAAACAACAACATCTGTCCTGGAACTTACTATGTGGTCCAAGCTGATCTGAAACTTGGGATCCTCTTGCCCTGGTCTCATGGCTGCTGAGATTACAGATCTATAACTAATTTGCCCAATTCGTTACTCAATTCCTGTTATATGTAATAAAAATAGTATTGTAGTTCTTAGGGGAGAGAGAAAAAAAAGGAGAATTTAGTTTTAAATTATAATCGATAAAGTACAAAGAACCATGCACGGAATTGTTTTGTAAACCTCTGTTCTGACTCATCTCATTTTACCGCTTACACAAAAGAGGCTCAGATCTCGCTCTTGAATATCATGTAGAAAGATGATTCCTTGTTTCCCTTGAGAAGTCACTGCATGACTTCATCGCTCTTGGCCACACAAGAATCATGTGGTTTATTGAAAGGAACAGAGGACAAAGGCTCGGGCACACTGACAATAGCCCTAGGGTTGACACTTATTAGCACTTGATCTGCTCTGTAAGTTGGCCTCTCTGGCAGTCTCCTTATGTACAAATCAAGAATGAGCAGGTTTGTGAACATAGTAGTTTATGTAGTATAATAACAGTAATATTTATTCCTAGTGTGTGTGTGTGTGTGTGTGGTGTGTGTGTATGTGGGTGTGTGTGTGTGTGTATTATATGAAACTTCATTTTAATTCTGCTTTCCCTACAAGGATATTTGAGAATCAGATGGGATAATACATACCTTATCAATTAGTAAAACACTTAAGCGTGAGTCTAAAATTCTCTGTCAAACTTTTTATTTATTGAGACAGTATCTTAAGCCGTATCTGTCCTTGAATTCATTATATAGCTGACTTTTGAACTTCTGATCCTCCTGTCAATAAATACTTGGATAGTTTCACGTGTTCTTATGCATGTCCTGATCATTCTTCAAAAGAGGGGGAAAAAAAAAAAACAGAAGAAATACTTGCAGAGATAAGCGATGAAAAAAAAAAAAAAACAGGTTGAAAACTATAGACCCATAGAGAAACTCAATGAGCTGCAATAAAAAGAGAGAGGAAAATGATATCGAGGCATTCTGTAATTAAATAACTTTAATGAATACCATAATTGTTTAAAAGCACTGATAAGAGTAAAATCTTAAAATAACCCAATTAGAAAGTGAGGTGTTATGTGTAGAAGAAGAAAGGTAACAGTGATACAGACGTGGCCTTGGGAACAGAGCAGGCAGGGCATGCAGGGGCACCATTAGTGGACAGACAAGCAGTCAACTCAGATCTAAACCCAGCAAAGACAAGGATGAAACGTGGATGTAAAACAGCTTTTAATAGTATGAGTAATGTTAAGGGAAGGCTCCAGCAGATGGAATGAGATGCTATGGAAACACAGGTCTGCAGGAAGGGATGAAGAACACGTGCTACGTTGGTGACCACATACAATTGTTTATTAATATTTTTAAAGGTTATTCCTTTTTAAAGTTGTTTATTTTTATCAGACATGATATATTAAAAGCATTTCTATTTGATTCTGAAAGATAATTTTGGGGAAATCGACATATATGTATATGTATATATGTATATGTGTATATGCGTATATGTGTATATGTATATATGTATATGCGTATATGCGTATATGTGTATATGTGTATATGTGTATATATGTATATATGAAACATCATTTGGAGCATTTTGGATTCAGGTTTTCAGATTGGTGGTGCCCAACGTTCTATCACTGTGGCACTGTGATGCTCTTTGTGGCATGGAGTTAAACCTCTTGAGGATAAGGTGTAACAAGTTAAAAAAAATGTATGTTATAAAACTGAAAGCAACCACAAAGTTGTTATAATTAATAATTGTAAGAAATAAATTGAAATTAGAAATATTCGAGTAATTCCAGAAAAGAATTACTCGAATATTGAAAACTGAAAGCAACCACAAAGTTGTTATAATTAATAATTGTAAGAAATAAATTGAAATTAGAATTATTCGAGTAATTCCAGAAAAGAATGTAAGCGGAAGGTGCGACAGAAGAGGCTGACCCCAACCTTAACAGTCATCATGCTAAAGAGGAGTCAACACTTCCTAATCGAGAACAGCTTATTCCAGGAATGGAAAGCTGTTAACATTTTAAATCAATAATTGCAATTCAAAATACTAACAAGCAGAAATGTATAATCATTTTAGAGACACAGAGAAGGTTCTGTAAGTCTAACATCCGCTGGTGATTACAGAAACACACACACACACACACACACCCTCAAACCTTCCAGCTGATTAGAATAGATGCTAGATGGGCGTTTCCTCCATGGATCGAGCATCCGTGGAAAGCCTGCATCTGATAGCAAGTTTCACGGTGAAAGAATAGATGCTTAACCCCATCAGGGCTGAGAGCAACCTGTAAAACCCAATAATAAAACTCCACACAGCATAATGGTAGGCAGAAGATTTGACTACTGTGAAAATACTCATGCGGAATAAAAAAAAATCCAGAGGAAATTATTGTTATGACTTTAAAGAATGCTAATGAATCTATGGTGAGGGTGGTCACTGTCTTAGAGATCCTATTGCTATGATAAAAAGCAACTTGTTAGGAAAGGGTTTAGTTGGCTTGCACTTCCACATCACAGCCCATCAGTGAGGGAAGTCAGCGTAGGAACTCACGGAGAGGCCATGGAGGAACGCTATAACTGACTTAGCTCCCAGGATTGCCAGCCCAAGGTTGGTACCATCCACAGTGAGCTGGGTCCTCCCACATCAGTTGACAATCAAGATGCTTATAGGGGAAATCCTCGGAATTACCTGAGTAAATAGTACATTATGTATTGATTTCTTTGTTGGGTGACCTATGTCTAATATTAGATAATAGGTAGGGACTGCTTTGGGAAGTATAAAATACTTGTTAAATATAAAGTATGCTTATTTTTTTCTTCTTCTTATTGTTGAGATTCTAGAGTGGAGGAACTTCCAGAGTTGTTAGTGAGTACTGCTTTCTTTAATAATGGGTAGTAAACAAGATGGTTGCTTCATAGTTTGTGAGCAAGTCTCTGCTTGTCATAGAGAATCCGTTTTCCATCAGTAAGAAAACTCAAATCTCCTGTTTGGTAAATCTTTCACTAGAGGCATGATGATTCTTAAAAGAATAATGTCAAAATATGTTAATTTATTATGTCTCTTAGGAAAAGGGATAATAGTTTGAGAGTTGTTAATTGTTGTTATGACAAGCCTTTGTAATTGATTCTATATATAAAAGTTATTATATTTATATAAAATTTTTATTTTTTCTTATCCATAACCTTTAAAAACTTGAGATTTTATGTGAGATTTTTATGAATCTTTGAAAAAATATATGCATATGCTACATGAAAATTTCTTCCTTTGCTTTTTAATAGGGACAATTAGAGTTGGATTCTGTGTGTGGCAAAATATCATCTCAGGAACTCATCTCCTGAAAACAGTTTTTAAATGTAAAAAGTGAAAAGTCTTCCCTGGAGCCAAGTGTGATTTGAAAGTTAGACTTTGTGCCCTGACATGGCAACCCAGGGGAGGGAATCTGCTCACTTGGGCACCAGTTAGACTAGGGGATCATCTGCATTCCTTTGAGTCCAGTGCATTCTGAGCTAGAACTGGGGAAAGGTTTCTAAGCCCGGAAGCAATACCTCGGTTATTGCAGAGGATTCATATGGAACTGTGAGTCACCAATCATTGTTTCCTGTGGCCTGAAAGCTAGTTGGTGTGGAACTCAGGCATTCATTCTGAGGCATTTGGCATTTATAGGCAATTACAATCTGGGCACTCACTTCCCTAGTGTATAATTTCCTGTGACTACACAATACATAAAACAGGAGCAAAGTACTTTTCAGAGATCAGAAAAGTGTTGTAAAATCACTCACACCATTTCCCGAAGCTTAGTTAAATCTTTCCATCAATTTTCTCAGTTTCTGGAAAGATCACACAGTGTGCACACCTGGCACTAAGAGCTCTGCACTGCACAGTTAGGTTCTAGGCCAGCTTTGTGCAGGGAAAGACCACAGGGAGCTTGCCGAGCTGTAGGAGTGGAAGAAGGTATATAGCGACCTCTTAGGAAGGTAGTAAGTGGAGCTGTGGGCTGGAAAATGGATTCCAGGAGGGTGGGTGAGGGGAGCAGGTGGGATCTAGTTAGTGGGAGAGAGAACTAGAATCAATGAGGGGGGGCAGGGCGTCACGTCTCTGGGATGAGCTAGAAACCTAGGACAGTGGAAGCAACCTGGAATCTATGAGGATGACCTTAACTAAGACTCCTAAGAGTAGGGGACCTGAGTTATGGACCCTGAACAGGTCATCTCCTGTAACTGGGCAAGACTTCCAATGGAGGGATTGGGACACCAACCCACCCATAAGACTGTCAACCTACAATTTGTCCTGACTACAAGATGTACAGGAGTAAAGATGGAGCAGAGATTGAGAGAAGAAAGGCCAACCAATAACAGGCTTGGGAGGTCAAGGATACCACAAGAAACCTACTGAGTCAACTAACCTGGGTCCATAGGGGCCACAGACTGGACTGCCAACCAGAGAGCACACAGGGGACTGATCTAGGCCCTCTGCACACCAGTTGTGTAGCTCAGTCTGCACAACAGGAACTGGGGCTGTCTCTGACTGTATTGCCTGCCTTTGGTCCCTTTCCCCTAGCTGGGCTGTGTTGTCTAGCCATAATAGGAGAAGATATGTCTAATCCTACTGCAACTTGATATGCCAAGATACCAGGTTGATATCCATGGGAGGCCTCCCCTTTTCTGAGGAGAAAGGAGGGGAGGAAAGAAGGGTGGTAAGCGGGAAGGATAGGGAGGATAGAAGGAAGGGCTAGCTGAGATCAGGATATAAGTTAATTAATTTTAAAAAGGAGATGGTAATGAGTAGGGGCTGTCGAGATGGCTTAGCAATTTAAAAATACTGGCTGCTCTTCCAGAAGTCCTGAGTTCAACTGTAATGGGATCTGACGCCCTCTTCTGGTGTGTCTGAAGACAGCAACAGTGTTCTCACATACACTAAATAAATAAATAAATAAATAAATAAATAAATAAATAAATGTTTTTAAAAAAGTTATCTAGTGCTCCATTTTGGCATGCAGGTATACATGCAGACAGAACACTCGTAATTTTAAAATTTACATAAATTTAAAAAGAAGATAAGTAATTGGGTTTGCTTTTCTATTTACTGTACATGCTTTGGCCTCAGTTTCCTTAACTGTAAAGTCGGAATTAGAATGCTTCCAGTCAAGTAGAGTTGCTGTGAGGCAGATTATATGTGTAGTCCCTGGGAGAGGGGTTGATTTGTGGTGAGCACTTATGAGTGTTTGTTGTTAAAAGAGTGGATGTTTGTAACAATGCACCAAGTACTGATATCAGCACTTTTCCGATGGCGTGCCTGTATGTGCACGAGTCAGATTTGAAATGCCGATGCTTTGTGCAAGCAGAAGGATTGCGTAGAAGGCAAATGAACCTCTGGAACTGCAGGTCTGATCTCCCCGCTATCCCTCGACTGTAGGAATGGGGCATGTGGCCAAGGGCCGCTCATCCATGGAATCACGTAATGCGCATGCGCTGATGGCCACCAATGAGGCGTGCTCCACAGCTTCGCAGCACAGTCCCGCCGCTGCAGAGCTCTTGGGAGCTGCTCAGGACCTGCCTTCTGGGCCCAGTTTGTTCAGCCTTCCCTTGAGAACCACTCTCACCCATACCTTCCCAGTACAATCATTTCAAGTTTCGAAAAAATTTGACACGATAAGCTTTGCCCTTTTTGGTCCCTATCTTGTTTTGTTTATAATCTGCTACTTGTTACAAACAGGCTAATTGATTTCCTCATCAATAGATGAGAGGCACAGGTGAAGCCAGCAGTCCTGGAGCTCATAGAAAAATTTTCTTCTTCCTCTTCCTCCTCCTCCTCCTCCTCCTCCTCCTCCTCCTCCTCCTCCTCCTCCTCCTCCTCCTCCTCCTCCTCCTCTTTCTGTTGTTTCCACCATTTGTAGGAAAATATATCGAACTGCACATTGTTATCGCATTAAGCTAAGTAAGCCAAACTCAGAAAAACAGCAACAAAAACCCATTTCTCTCTTGTGAAATCTAGATTAAAATGAAAAAGATAAGAAAGTAGAGAGGACGAGCTATTTCGTCCGAAGAAGGGGCTAGCATGACAGAAGCTGAAGAACTTTACTAAACAGTTACCAAGTGTCCAGCTCATTCCCTTCCGGCTGCTGGGAAGACAAGACAGGTTCGCTTTACTGTGCGGAGGAAGCAGCAAGGTTGGGAAGGTGAGGTGAGCGTTAAGGAACAAAGTGAGGTCATTACATGCAATGTATTACATGCATCCTATGAGTGAATGAATGAATGTATGTGAACTGAAAGCAGAGGTAGTGTGTCGTGTCTTATCCCTCTGCAGAGGTATTACAGGGAGGTGCAGGAACAGGCATTAACGGTGGTAGTGTGGGACATGACGGTAGCGTAAAGACAGGAGTGGAAATGGCTGGCTATGAAGTGAACTCGAGGTTATTATTATTATTGTTTTTGTTGTTGTTGATTTGTTTGGCAGAAGACATCCAGACTTCCATTTAGGAGATGTTGTAAGTCAGTTTGAACTCAGGTGTCACTCGCCTTAGTGACATATGGCCCTCATTCTTCACAATGGTGCCTAAGTGGTGTTCTCAAGGTCACTAGTATTAATCCATGCACCGAGGCAGTTCTCAAACAAGCAAAATAATTTCTTTTTAAATAGTTTGAGACTCGACAAATCCAGGCAGTTGACGGTAAAATTGCCTTTAAACGGAGAGTTTCCATAGCTGCTGCTTATAGAACAAAAGAAAATGCCAGCCTCAATTCTTTCAGAGCTGGAGGGTTCTCTGGGACATTTTGAGCCTTTTGTCTCCTCAGTGTCTCAGTCTAAGGGACAGTTGTGCTGCTTTGTAGCCCAGGAAACTCGTATTTAACCAAGTAAACAATATCCTAGTTGCACTTCTATTCAAGAGTTAGTAGATGTTCCAGTGAACCCGTTGAAGGAGACTGTAATTGTGGGGAGACTGCTGGGGAGTGCTGTTCAGTAGGAAACTGTGGGGAGAGAACCGACTGTGAAGACACTCTTCAGGTTTGCCCTACACTAGGAAGAACACTCTTCAGTTGTATTTCATTTCTTATCTGCTTGTGGTTTTCACACATGGAGGTGGATTCTGGTGACCCGGAGATCTTTCAACTTGAAAATAGGAAATGGCAGGAAAAGGGAAGGGCTGGGGTGGGCGATAAGAGAAGCTGAGGAGGGCGCACAGTACCAGCGGGACTGCCCCTGGCACAGTCCGCAGACCCCCAATACTGAGGGGCTGTGGACTCTTGAGTCGAGACTTTTCTCAAGGTCTTTTCCATAGACGCCCGGAGGGGCTAAACACCCCCGTTTCTTAACCTTCTTAGGGCAGCTTTGTCTTCTCCATTTCATCATTGCTGTCAGATTTGGGATCTGCCTTCAGTTTCCTTTGTCTTGGGGTCTCTGACAGAGCAAGAGGCTCAGAGGAAAGCTAGGCCGACTTAAGTAGAAAGCGCTCCTCGGCATGGCCTGCAGGCGGCGCTGTGGAAAGTACTCCTCTGCATGGCCTGCAGGCTTTTGGTGGAGGTTCTCTGTTCCCGGCTGGCATCTACCAGTTTTTCTTCCTTCCCTTCAGGGTAATCTCTCATTCTTTCCCTGTCATCTCCATCTGCACCTTGTCCTTCCAACCCCTGAACACACAACTGAGGTAAACCTCTTCCTAGGTTTATTCTTTCCAAGGACAGAGGGGACCCTGGGTTTCTGGCTGATCTTGTCTTCAGTGTTTCCAGGACCTTAGGCAATAGAAGACTAAGTGGAATGTAATATTTCATCAAATTCTGCTGTAGTAGTAACTTGGAATTGCTGAAGATTGAAGTACTTGCAGTTTTCTAGAGCCCTGGAACTGTCTCCTGCTCAAAAAGAGATGGCCGAGAGGTCATCTTTATGTTTTGTTGGTTATATTTGTTGGTAGAGTTTGCTGGCTTCTCTTGCCTGTCCGTCTGCTCCCCTCCTATCCTTCTCTCCCCAACCCCCCATTTCCTTTCCCTGTAGGGCTGGAACCCAGAGCCTCATGAGCACTAAGACACCACCCCCCCCCCCCCCGCCCACACACACACACAAACACACCACTCTGCTGTGCTGTAGCCTATTTCTTTCTTTCTTTGTCTGTGTGCATATTTGTGTGTGTGTGTGTGTTTGTGCCCATGTGTGCATGCACATGTGGAGAACTGAGGACAGCATCAAGTGTAATTCTTCAGGTGCGAGCCAACCTCTTTTTAATCAATTAAGTGTGTGTGTATGTGTGTTTGTGTGCGTGTGCTCGAGCAATCAAGCGAAAGTGCATGTGCATATGTGACACGCACACTATGTGGAAAGCAGGTCAAAGGGCAATTTTGAAGAATCGGTTCTCTCCTTCTACCATTAATTCTGGGAACTGAACTCAGGTCTTCAAGCACTTTACTACTTGAGCCATCTGCCCAGCCCCTAACCCAGTTCTTTAATTAGTAGTATCCTTTTTCTGTATAAGAATCTTTTAACATTATGAATTATTTTTTAAAGCCTGGAAAGATACAGGCACAGTGTAACTATGTCTGTGTACTACCCCTAAAGTCCTACCCTGAACACACATTAAACTTTTGATAGTAATCCCTTTAAACATACTGTTTTAAAAGAAATGATAGGCCCAGCCAGTCCTGCCTCAGGCCTTGACTGCAGCCTCCCTCTCCGATAGCTGCTCTTCTGAACTTGCTTATAGTTCTCACACTCTAAGGTTTATCACATGTGTGTGGTATTATAAGAGCACTGGCAATATTACACTTTTATGATTTACAGTAAGTGGCATGCTGTATACATTCTTTAGCAGTTTCCTTTCTCTACTTATATGTTTTGAGAAACAGCTGGGATTCCTCTAAGTGAGCTACTAAATATTTGCCAACTATCAAATCTACTGGTCAAACAGGAATGTAACTGCCATAGTTACTTCTCTCATTGCTGTTACAAAATTGCTGACAAAGCAAGGTAAGGAAGGAAGGAAGGCTGTGTTCTGGGTCACAGTGTAGGAGATACTATTCTTCATAGTAGGGGGTCATGGTGACAGAGCAGGAGGTGGCTGGTCACAGCCCATCCACACCAGGAAGGAGAGAGCAAACAGGAAGTGGGGATGGTCTCTACAATCTCAATCTCTGTGGGCCTCACACTCACATGTCAGGGATCGGGCCTCTTCTGTCAGTAGAGTAACGTGTGTGAGGAGCTCTGTATAATTCCAGGGCATTGGAAGCTCTTTGGGAATATTTGCCAGTATGGTGGAGGTTACTGTGGGTGGAGGAGTCAGAGAAAGGGGATTTTTGGAGGATGGATGAGGGAAAATCTGGCTGAGCTGAGTCAGAGGACAGTTTTAGAACTCTGAACCTGAGGAGGCAGGAGGAGGGAAGGTAGGACCTCAGGAAGCGACTGTGCTTCTGAGGAAACAGCGTTGGTCTCTGATGGCAGGAGCTTTAAGGTGGGGAGAAGGCACACCGTTTTTCTTGTTTGAGGGTAGTTCAGAGCTATTTCTAATGCCCTTTGCCCTCAGACTGTTCAGCAAAACCCATTAGATCTTGCCGATTCTATCAGCTGCTTTGGCAATGCTTTAAGAGACTCAAGGAAGTTGAACTTTTGAGGGAGTATGAAGATTAGATTAAATTTCAACCGAAATTTTCTTTTTCCAAATGTTTCTTTTATCTTTCAAATATAGATTTGTTTGGGCCAGGAAGCACTTCAGATTAGAGGCAGGTGGCGGCTTTAATTGGTAAACGAATGATCCGGCTTAAACCCGTAGGTGTTAAAAAAAAGTGTGAGAGAAATGTAGCATTGAACATATTGAGGACATCCAAGGGCCAAGGCAAAGCCACAGGACCGTATATGAAGAGTGCAGCCCGGCCTGCCTGCTGTATATGAAGAGTGCAGCCCGGCCTGCCCGCTGTGGTCTCGTGGTGAGCCTGGTGCCTCTTCTAGGTCCGTCTCAGGCATTCATTCACACTGTTCACTTCAGGGCTAGACTTCAGACGCTGATTCCCGAACGGAATCACTTCTAAAGTTGTAAAGTGAATTCGAGTAATGGTGCAGTCAAGAATGTTTCATGTAAGACAGGTCATGTCTGCCCGATAGATACCAGTTGATACATCTAGAGACCCTCCCCCCATACTTTACATGGGCCGACTTCTTTTAAAATGCAAGTTCTAGTTTCACAAGACTAGACTCTATAAGGCAAACTCCTGCACAGTTGTCCTAGCTGTCCGTTGATGTGGCTGCTGTCCAGGTACAGTAGGGAGGCCTGGGCGGCGCGCGGGCCTGGAGGCAGCCCTGGTACAGAGTAGACTGTGCTGTGGAGGGATGGAAGGCTGAGCTACTTGGATTTACTTTGATCAGGCCTTTGGTCTTTTAGCTTTATTTCTTGGGGATGTTTTATTTCTTGCAACTTTTTATCTGATTCTTGTTTTGAAGATATATTTCATTTTTAAATTAGTGTACAAATGAGTGGGTGTGGCATTTTCACACTCTTCTCACGGTCGGCTGTCTTCCCCTCCCCCACTCTCACGCTGTCTCCTCCTTCTTACCAGTCCCTTTCCGATTACACGTCCCACATGCTCTGTTCACCTCCTGGCCTGCCTTAACAATCCTCTTTCTTAGGATCTCTTTTTCTATTTTCATTGATTTTTCTCTATATATGCATGTTTAAAAAAAGAAAGTATAAGATTTGTGTATGAGAGAAAACATGGCATTTTTCTTTCTGAGTCTGGCTTATTTCACTTGCTATAATAATTTCTGACTGTATTAATTTTCCTGCAAGTGACAATGATTTCCTGTATCTTCAAAATCCTTGCTGAACTGTCAGAATGGAGGCAGGGTCTGCATCACAGAGTTTCATCCATACGTTTATGGATGAAACGAGAATTCACACAGGACATCGAAGGCGTGGATGTCACAGTGTATTCATTTAGTAGTTTAATCATTGTATTTTACATTGTAAGACACGCCAGTGTCCTTTAAATTTTTATATACAGTGATAGATTTATATATTACCTTGTCATTATCGGTATTTGAAGCATGTATCCAGACTTCTTGTGTTCACTATATTATAGTTGCTGTTTTTCCAGAGCTGCCTTTGCTTTGCAGTTATGTAGAGGAGCTAGTAGGTTTGTGGTCTAAAAGGATACAGAAAGCGTAAAAGGAAAAGAAAACTCCTTTCCACCATGCGAGAAGCACTTCCCGTCTTTTCTTTTTCCTTTGTAATTACTGTTATGCCAACATCAAATAAATGTTAAGTGGCCAGGTGGTGGTGGCGCACGCCTTTAATCCCAGCTACTTGGGAGGCAGAGGCAGGCCGATTTCGGAGTTTGAGGCCAGCCTGGTCTACAGAGTGAGTTCCAGGACAGCCAGGGCTACACAGAGAAACCCTGTCTCGAAAAAAACCAAAAAAGCCAAAATAACCAAAAAAAAAAAAAAAAAAGTGTTAAGTGGTAACAGCAGTAAGTTAGGAAATTAAGGCTTGGGTTTGAATTTCAGTTCCATAATGTCACTGAAGTGTCTTGAAGAGCACTGGAGAGATGGCTCAGTGGTTCAGAGCACTGGCTGCTCTTCCAGAGGTCCTGAGTTCAATTCCCACCACCCACATGGTGGCTCACAACCATGTGTAATGGGATTCAGTGTGTTCTTCTTACATGTGGGCACACATGCAGACAGAGCACTCATACATAAAATGCATAAATAAATGAATCTTTTAAAGAGAGGAGGCGGAGTCATCTCGAAGAGAGCCATAGGCTTCTAGAGCTTAACTCTGGTATGCACCTCTCTATAAAAACAGGCTACAAAAATAACAGCATGGGTGGTTAAAGTATTTGGACATTAGTTGGCATTCCATATTCAAATCTACGAGCATTTCCCAAAATGTGTTTTACAGCCGCTTTGTCCAAACCAGATCCACCTAGGAGCACATTCACCTGTGACTGTGGCTCTCAGGCTTCTGTTGATCAAAATTTCTCAGCTGTTACGTAGCACACTCACAGTTACATTTTTACACTGACTGGGTTCCGGAGAAACCAGGCTAATTGCCCTGAAGAATAGCTTGCCTTCTGATGGCTTACTGTCAGTGTTTAGCGTGTAGTTCTAAGTCTTTGTAATTTTTTTTAAAAAATACATTTTTTTAAAAAAATTTTGAGATTATAATTATATCATTTCCTTCTTCCCTTTCCTCTCTGAGATGTCTACCATACTCTTCCTTGATCTCTTTCAAATTCCCGGCTTCCTTTTTCAGTGCCATGTGAGATGGTTTGGTGCGCATGTGGAACCAGAGGACATCTTTTGAGAATTGAGGTTCTTGCCTTCCATCTTGTTGAAGCAGGGTCTCTTGTTTCTGCTGTTGACTGTACTCTAGCTAACCAGGTCAAGAGTTTGTAGCAAGATCTTTTTGTCTCTGACGCCTTTCCCGCCGTAGAAGCACACAACGGTTTTTACTAATATGCCTTCCGTGGATTGAATTAGAGTTTACCCTTGAGCTGTCTCTGGCACTGGAGATGGCTCCGTTAGTAAAGTGCAGGTGTGTGGACCTGCAGTTACAGGCAGATGTGAGCAACTTGATGTGGGGGTTGAGAATCGAACCTAGGTCCTTGGCAAGAGCAGCCAATGCTCTTAAACAGTTGGTCCCCTTCGTACTTTCTTATAGCCCATTTTTTTTTTTTTATTCCTCCTGTTTTAGTGTGCCTTCCCTGTTCTGAGAAGGGCTCTGCTAATCTGGAGTGACCTTTCACAGAGAAGGGGAAAGAATGTGGTTATGGTTGGATTATTTTGAAGGTGAACATTTCAGGCATAAATTCATCTCTGCATGAGCAGACGCTAACCCTTTTGTGGCTATTGTGCATATCATTAAGTTTACTTTCCTTGTCCTTTGTACATCCAAATGCTATACTTCCCCTAAACTGAAACAGTTAGCTCAAATATAGATGAAAATCATACAGACTATTGAGAAGTACAGGGCGTGGAAGCCAAGCCTCCCCCACCCCCGCCCCATGCTGAGTCTGTTATTGTTTCCTGACTTGATCTGGATGTGTCACCAGGTGACCTACTGTTTGTTCCTTGTCAGACCTTCTGGGTCACTTCTTGCAGAGACTGCTTCCTGTGTGCCTTATACATGTTACCAAATATTTCAGGGGAGTTAATATTCTTTTTGTAATATGTTCTCTCTAGATATAAAGACCTGAAGTAGCCTTTCCGGTCTAAAAATGGAAAACAGTACCACCACCATTTCTCGGGAGGAGCTTGAAGAGCTACAAGAAGCATTTAATAAAATAGGTAAGGTGGAGGAAGCTCTGGTGTCAGGTTCCGCTTGCTGCCAGGCTTCAGGGATGGGGCAGCATCCTTGTCTCCTCAGGGTCCAGCTCTCCTCAGGCTTCAGCTCTCCCCAGGGTCCAGCTCCCCTTGTGCCTCAGCTCTCCTCAGGGCCCAGCTCTCCTCAGGGCCCAGCTCTCCTCAGGCCTCAGCTCTCCTCAGGGCCCAGCTCCCCTCAGGCCTCAGCTCCCTCAGGCCTCAGCTCTCCTCAGGGCCCAGCTCTCCTCGGGGCCCAGCTCTCCTCAGGGCCCAGCTCTCCTCAGGCCTCAGTTCTCCTCAGGGCCCAGCTCTCCTCAGGGCCCAGCTCTCCTCAGGGCCCAGCTCTCCTCAGGCCTCAGCTCTCCTCAGGCCTCAGCTCTTCTCAGGCCTCAGCTCTCCTCAGGCCCCAGCTCTCCTCAGGCCTCAGCTCTCCTCAGGGCTCAACTCTCCTCAGGGGCCAACTCTCCTCAGGGCCCAGCTCTCCTCAGGACCCAGCTCTCCTCTGGCCTCAGCTCCCCTCAGGGCCCAGCTCTCCCCAGGGCCCAGCTCTCCTCAGGGCTCACCTCCCCTCAGCTCTCCGCAGGGCATTCCCTTTCTTTTTCTACCCAGGTTTCACTGAATTCTTTCTGAAAGATAAGCTAACAACCAGCTTGCATTTCTAGGTGAAATGAACTTTAGTTCTTGATCATTATGCACAGAGGACAATCCAGGTTAATGAATGACAGTGAAACTGAATGCACTTTGCATGGTATGCTCATTACGGAAAAGAAAATACAGAAACGCTTCCTTGTGTATAAACTGAACTCTGCCTCATGCCTTAGTCACTAACAGAAGTACTTTCTGACTCAATATAGAACCTTTAAAATTTTAGTTTTGTTTTTTAAAGCTATATGTCTCTTTTTCCCTCCTATACATATTTTTTTAAAAAAGTCTTACTATTGTTTTCAAAGACCATGTTTCCCTTTTTTCCCTTCGTTCTCTGAAATCATCCCGTGTTTCAATTTGACATTATCAGCTTAGCAGCTTTGTACTTTCCTCTTCTAAAACATTTTCCTCGCTTTTGGTCAAATTGGTTTCACACTTTTCTATTTAAAAACTTCGGTAAACAAGGAGAATACGGACATCCCCTTCCTTCTTCCCTCTCTCCCTCCCTCCCACTCTCCCTCTCTCCCTCTCTCCCTCCAGACACTGAGCTCAAAGTCAGACACCAAGCCTGGAGCTCACTCTCTTTCCTCAGCAGAGTTCTTGGGGGGAATAATCAGCTGCCTGGAAGGCAGGAGCTGGTGGATCAGGTAGTACATGACCGTGGGCAGTCCCACTCCTGGGCATCTCACCAGCCTCCTGGACAACGATTAAAACTCCCATAGGGCTAGCCTTAGAGTGCGATGATGATGATGATGATGATGATGATGATGATAGTAATAATTACTAATTATTATCATTTTTACAAATATAGCTTTTTTTTTTTTTGTCTTTTAAAAGCAACCCATGAATCATCAGTGTGTAAATCAGCACTTAGAAAACTCTCTGGGCCTTCCTCTTCTGCCTGGAGAGGGGCGTGGAAGTGTTCCCATTTGTCACTGTAACATCATGTGACTGTGCCTTGATTTGCAGAAAGCCATTAGCCATAAATGTTTTAGAATATTGTCTGCAGTGCTCTGCATTTTTTCCAAGCCAAGAACTGGGGAGTTATTGAAATGTTCTCTCTTATTTTAGGCACTCAGAAGCAGGTAATAAAAGCGGTTCTGCCAGCTCAGCGCTGTAGCCACTGTCCAGGTGCCTGTAATGAAAGAGACCCTCCTGGGTCGCAGTGAAATAAGTTAGTAATCTGTTTTCTTTGTCGAGCATGCCAACTTTAATCTTTCTGACTCATGGAAACATAATCTTGCAATATTTAATTAATAGTATTTTGAACAGACAGTTCACCGATGGAATAATTTTGACAGCAAGATCGTTTGCTCTTTGAGGTAGCCACTAACACTGGCAGAACATGGACTTGCTGACTTTTTACAAGAGAAACGGGGATTCTTCAGCTCAGGAAGCACAAACACCGCCTCCAGAGGCAGAACACACCATGCAGCCTGACTGGAGGGGGTATTTTGAAGTCGCTGTGGAAAGTGGGCAGTTAAAAATATGTCTGCCCCGTTTTCTTTTTTAAAACCGGGTTAAAATACACCAGAGCCTTTTGCTTGTCTTGAGTGCCCAGTTGAGTGGGGGCAAGTCCATTCACTTACTCAGGACCGCCATCTTTTCCCATAAGTCTCCTTCATCTTGTCACACTAGAACTCCACAGTTCTAGTTAAACAGCTGCTCCCAGGTGCCCCTCCCCCAGGCCCTGGAAACCACCATTGTCCTTTCTGACTGAATCCTCCTCTGGTAGGTACCTTGCACAAGCAGAATCGTCCAGTAGCTGTGGTTTTTGTGACTACCTTGTCACTTAGCACGGAACGGTGCCCTTGTGATGTAGCATGTGTCACAGCTGCCTTTCCTTTTAAAGCCTGAATAGTACTCTATTGTGTGCGCAGCAAGAACATTTTGCTCACCTGTGCTGTCTATGATAGCCTTTTGGGTTCCTGGTTGGTTTGAATTACGTTGTTGAGAATTCAGGTGCACAAATAACTGCTCGAGCTCCATTGTCAGTTCTGGGTGTGCTCCAGATGTGGACTTACAGGGTCCTCTCACATCCACACTCGATTGCTGGGGTACAGGGGACTCCTTTTCAATGTGGACGTGCTCCTTTCTATCCCCACCAACATGGAACAACGGTTCTGCCCATCCTTACTACCACTCTCTGCTCTGTTGCTGTAGTTTGTTTTGTAGCAGCCACCCTTACAGGTTACAAGTAGAATCTTGCTGTAGGTTTGTATTTCCCAGACGAGTACAGAGGTTGAACAAATTTCTTTTCCTTCCTTTCTTCCTTTCTTCCTTTCTTCCTTTCTTCCTTTCTTCCTTTCTTCCTTTCTTCCTTTCTTCCTTTCTTCCTTTCTTCCTTCCTTCCTTCCTTCCTTCCTTCCTTCCTTCCTTCCTTCCTTCCTTCCTTCCTTTCTTTCTTTCTTTCTTTCTTTCTTTCTTTCTTTCTTTCTTTCTTTCTTAAGTTCTATTTATTTTTTTTCATGTATGTGAGTACGCTATTGCTGTCTTCAGACACCAGAAGAGGGCATCAGATCCCCACTATAGATGATGGTTGTGAGCCACTATTTGGTTGCTGGGAATTGAACTCAGGACCTCTGGAAGAGCAATTGGTGCTCTAACTGCTCGAGCTCCATTGTCAGTTTTGGGTGTGAGAACCATCTCTCCAGGCCTGAACAAGTTTCTTCTGGTGACTGGTATGCTTTCTCTAGAGAAATCTATATTCAGGCCTTTTGCCTAGCTCAAGGTGTTTTACCTGTGTCTCCGTCTAGTGGTTTTAGTCTCAGGTCAAAGTTTGGGCAGCTATGGGTGTATGAGTTTACTTCTGGGACCTGTATTCCATTTCATTCATTTGTACCAGGACCCATTTTGATTATCACGGCTGTGTAGTGTATTTGAGGTAAGATACTGTCAGGCCCTTTTCTTTAGGATTGATTTGAATTCTTTTGTGGTTCTGTAAAGAATGTCATTGAAATTGTGATAGAGGTTGCATTTGAATACATAGACTGTCTCTTAGTAATTCAGTTGTTTTGATTAATATTAATTCTGCTACCCATGAGCATGAGAGGTCTCTCCACCATCTGATGTTTTCAGACTCATTCTTGATTGTCTCAAAGTTTTCATTATAGAGGTCTCTGTCTCCTTGTTTAGCTTTATGTATTTGGTCTCTCCCTCTCCCTCTACCCTATTAGCATTAGGGATTCCTGGCTTACCATGTTGGGCTCTGTGGAGTCCTTCCTTGTTCTCCTTTATACCCATCGCCCTCACTAAGTTTCTCTTTCTGTGCTCTGCCCTCCCCACCCCTTCTCTCTCATTTGTTATTGTTGTTTTTAAGACAGGGATTCTCTGTATAGCCCTGGCTATCCTGGGACTCACTCTGTAGACCTGGCTGACTGTGAACTCAGATCCACCTGCCTCTGCCTCTGCCTCTGCCTCTGCCTCTGCCTCTGCCTCTGCCTCTGCCTCTGCTTCTGCCTCTGCCTCTCTGCCTCTGCCTCTCTGCCTCTGCCTCTCTGCCTCTGCCTCTCTGCCTCTGCCTCTCTGCCTCTGCCTCTTCCTCTCTGCCTCTGCCTCTTCCTCTCTGCCTCTGCCTCTCTGCCTCTGCCTCTCTGCCTCTGCCTCTCTGCCTCTGCCTCTGCCTGAGTGCTGGGATTAAAGGTCCAAGCTCCCTCTTTTCTCTCTTTGCACAATATCATTTTAAGTATTTTCTGCATTGTTGGCTTGATGGCCAATGGACTGTCTTAGTTTGTGCTTGTCTTGAAAGGTCCTTATTTCTGCATCAGTTTTCAATGATAGCTGTGCTGGAGATAGCATTCTTGCTTGGCAGCGATCTACTTTAAAGATTTGAAATAATAGATCCATATCTATTATTTCAAATTTTAGAAAATGAAGATACGGCATTTTATGCTTCCTGGCTTTTAGGGGTACAGTAAGAAATCTCATGTTTCTCTGATGTATTTTTTTTTTATCGATGAGTTGCTATTTTTTTTCCTTACAGATTTTAATATTTTATTTTTAACATCTTAGCTGAAATATATTAAGGAGACATTTTTCAATGGTCATGCTTCTTTGGGGGTTCTCAGTGTCTCTTGTGACTGGATGTCCATTTCTTTCTATAGACTTTGGGGATTGCTAGTTACACTTTTGTTGATAGATTCTTTAACTTTTATCTGAGCTTCTACTCTGTGGAATAACTAGGTTCACTCTTTTGATCTTATCTTAGAGTTCTTCAGCATATGGCTGCCCTCACCCCCTCTCTGTGTTCGCTAACGTTTGACTGTGGTACCTCATTGACGTCATTGTCTATCCCTGGTCTTCATTCTTCTACATGCTTGAGTCTGTTGACAAGGGTGCTTTTCACCGCATTTTTATTTGGTTCATAAAGTTTTCAATTTCCAGAATTTCTGTTCATTTAGTGACCCCCCCCAACCCTTAGTATTTTTGCTGATTTTCTTTTTTTCCTTGTTGCTTTTTTACACATGTTGGTGCTTTCTTTACTCATACTTCACTGACTTGGCCCTCAGTGTTGCTGGAGTTTCCTTCTTTCCTTTCTTCATTTCTTAATTTCCCTTTCCCTTTCTCTCCTTCTCTCTTCCCCTTCCCTCTGCCTGCCCCCTCCCTCCCTCCCTCCCTTCCTTCACCTGCTTATTTGTAATCCTGTTTGAGGTCATTGACCAGTTTCATTACTAGTAAACTTAGGAGACCTTCATCCAGCATTAATCACCTCCAATTCAGCACCTTTAAATTCAGTAGTTTAGAGGTTATGATCTTTTGGAGACACCATGGTATCTTGCCTTTTATTTTATTTTTTTTTTAATATTTCTTTGTTGCTATGATATATGTGTTGGGGTTAATATTTCTTCTTTTTATTTGGGGATGTTTTTTACTGAGCATCCTACTCCTGAGGGCTCATGATGATACTCCAGTATCAGCCAGAGAAAACAAACTGCTTTAGCAACAAAAAACACACCAAGCAATATAAGGGGCAGAAATGCAGTTAGAGCTCACCCCTGCATCAGTAAGAGACAAGATAGAAGATGGGAAAACTAATGTGGCATGTTAGATGAAGTTAATGCGTTACTTAAATGTGGAAATAGTAAATTAATGAGCTAAGGGAAAGGGGACAGAAAGGGGGAAAACAGAAGACAACGGAAACAAGACGGGAGGGGAGAGAATGTTCCAGAGAAGAGGAAAGTGCAAGAAGCAGAAAATCAAACAAGAAGTGGGGATGCAAACGGATGTGTGCAAGGCTGGAAGTCACCTTGCTTTCTTCTCTCATTCAGCGGGGACTTCTGGGGAGGCGCTGGCCATGGCTGGGATGGGCCTTCCCTTCTCAGTTAAACCTTGGAGGAAACACCCCCCCCCCCCGCCCCACTCCCCACCCCCAAGGCACACCCAGAGCTGTGTTCCCAGTTCTAAATCTAGTCAAGGTGATATGAAGATGGAACTTAGCTTCACACCCGTGCTTCTCTGGTGTAATGGTGGTACTTTGGACTCTGAAGATTGGCTCTGGCAAGATTCTGCATGAGCTGACGCCTTGCCAGAACACTCAAGATGATAGCTTCATCTGATGCCAACTAAGCAGAATTGTTTTTTGCTGTCTTTGCTCCGAGTCCAGAGGTGTTCCCAGTCTCTAGGGAACCTTGCCACCTGCCCAAGGCCACCTTAGTGATAGCATGAAAAACATTTAGAAGTGTATTTCCAGAAGTCCAAATGTAGGGGTGAAATTTCCTTAACCACCTAGTCCCAAAATATTATCAAACATGATTAAACATATACAACAATATGAGAAATATATACAAGTAATAAACTATCAACAAGAAAAATGATTACATGTGTTTTATATGCAGCACATAGATATTATGTAAGGAATGTGGGGCTGTGTGTGTGTGTGTTCCCATTTTTTTCAAGACAGGGTTTCTCTGTGTAGCCCTAGTTGATCTAGAACTCCATCTGTAGACCAGAATGGCCTTGAACTCACAGAGATTCTCCTCCTTCTGCCTCCAGAGTGCTGGTACTAAAGACATGCACCATGACTAGGATAAAACATTTTTTTTTAGATTTACTTAACTTATTTTATGTATGTGAATGTTTTGCCTACATGTATTTATAAGTACCGGATGCATGCCTGGTGTCCTTAAAGGTCAGAAGAGGTATTGGATCGCTTAGAACTAGAGTTACAGATAATTGTGAGCTACCATGTGGGTGCTGGGAATTGAACCCCAGTCCTCTGCAAGAACAACAAATGTTCTTAGCCACTGAACCATCCTTTTAGCCCCCAATTTATACATTTTCTCAGCATAAAGTTTGGGTGGTTATTCCATCTTGACCTTTGCTGATACTTTTCTTTTATATATCTGACACTCCTCCAAGCTTACTTTTCTGAAGCATAGATTTCTGTCAGAACTTTGTCCATTCCATACACTTAAAGTACATATGTAAGCTCTAAATCTATGAAATAAACTCTGTTTAAGCATGAGTGAGTGCTTTAAGTGTATTGTACAGTATGGTTATTTTAATGAGATGTCCAGTGGTCACTGGCATTTGGGACTTGACACCCAGTTAGTAACACTGTTTGGGAAGGCTTAGGAGGTGTGGCCTTGCCAGATGATGGAAGTTGCTAGGGTGGGCTTTGAGAGGTTCATGCCTCAGGTCATTTTTAGTTCACTCTCTGCTTTATGCTGTGGTTCAGTATGTGAGCTCTCAGCCTCTCTCTCACTCCTGCCCTGATGGACTCTTAGTCCTCTGGAACTGTCTGTCCAAATAAGCCCCTTGTTCTGTAAGTTGTCTTGGTTATTGTGTTTATCATAACAACAGAGAAGTAACTAATGCTCACACTCTCTGTATCATTCAGAGATAGGAATAAAGTGTTGGTTCTCAACCTTCCTAATGCTGGGACCCTTCGATATAGTTCCCCGTGGTGTGGTGACCCCCCCCACCATGAAATTATTTTTGTTTCTACTTTATAACTGTAGCTTGGCTACTGTTGTGAATCATAATGTAAATATCTGTATTTTCTGATGGTCTAGGGTGTCCCCTATGAAACGGTCATTTGAACCCCAAAGGGGTTGAGACCCACAGGTTGGGAACCGCCAGAGTAAATGGCTCCTCCCATTTAGGAACAAGCTTTTATAGTTCTGCCTTTCTGTCATTTGACAGTTTACCATGTGTTTTTACAGATATTGACAACAGTGGATATGTTAGTGACTATGAACTTCAGGACCTATTTAAGGAGGCAAGCCTTCCCCTTCCTGGGTACAAGGTGCGAGAGATTGTGGAGAAAATTTTGGCAGTTGCTGACAACAACAAAGATGGCAAAATCAGTTTTGAGGAGTTCGTGTCGGTAAGTAGTCCAATACTTTCCTAGTTATCGATCATTTTGTCCCAAGTAGGATCTCAATAATGCCTTTGTTAGGTTTGTTATGACCTGGTTGCAGAGGGCAGACTGCTTTCAAAAATGATGGTGATGATGATGTTAATAACAAATATTGCTGTGGAAATAATTTCCACAAATCATCCAACAAAGGAGAATATTGAATGGAAGTCAAGTTCAGATAACAATCATTCGGGGCCTGGAATAACTGTACTTAAGTTGAGTATTATTGATCATTAGTATGATTGAATAAGTAAGATGTAAATTTTCTAGTTTTGTATTCTTCATCTATTAAGTAAATATTTGAGCTCTGGGCATTGTGAACAATGTGATGAGCAGAAGGAGGTGGTCCTTGCTTTTGTGGCGCGTCCACATGGCAGGGAAGGCACAATCACACAAGTGGCTAGAAACGCCATCTGTGGTGACGGTTGTGGAAGAATAGCACAGGCCCCGTGAGTGAGCGTCTAGGGTGGTAGGAGCTAAGTGTGAGGGGGAGAATGGGGGACCCAGGACTCCGGGAGTCACCTCTGTCTGTTAAGATGTGAAGACTTGGGAAGAAAGAAGTTAAATAGAAAAGGGGGTGGGGCCGGTAGTGTGGGAAGCAGTCAGGAGTGGCAGTGTGTCCCGAGACCCTGGAGATGCTGGATCTCCAAGCTGGATCTCTCAAGCAATCAAAGAGGGTTTGAGCAATGTAGCGGCAGAAGAAAGCAGGAATCAGGTCTTGTGGGCCGTGTAGGATTCTTTTACCCCGACCACCAGGAGGTCACTGAAGTAAGAAGAGGTGGTCTGATTAGATCATAAAGGAGTCATCTCTGCTGTTTCGTGTAGAAATTACCACTTCATGTAGCCTTGCTGTCTCTGGAGCTCAGGGAATGCACTCCAGAGGGAGTGTTTGTTAAGCCTCGCGATAGTCCGACAGATGCTGACTTATTGACTTGAACATTTGTTTATCCTGGGGGTGTTCAGGCAAGAGTTTGCCTTCACTGGAGTATTTTAATATCATAATTATGCAGCGATTTCATGGGCTGTAGTACTGAAGACTTTGGTTGTACCGTACTATTTTCAGTGTGTTCAGTTTCAGCTCAGCTGTGATGCCTTCTAGTTGTCGGTACAGACATCAGTCCATTTTGTGCCATCAGTGAAATGGCAGAATCGCCTGTTTCTACAGGTGTCGAGCAGGAGGAGAGCTCCGGATCCATGCTTACGTTGGTGTCCTTTCAGATAAATGCAAACATTGGCTGTCCTTCATGTCACTACAATGTCTCGGTTTTAACTTGTGTTCCATTCCAGCTGATGCAAGAGTTAAAAAGCAAAGATATCAGCAAGACATTCCGAAAAATAATTAACAAAAGGGAAGGGATCACCGCCATTGGGGGGACGTCGTCCATCTCCAGCGAGGGCACCCAGCATTCTTACTCAGGTATCTCCTCTCCGCATCCAGCCTGTCAATCGTTAGCGCGCTCAGTAGATGTCATCCAGTTGAAGCTGCCGTTCCGATTCATTCCATTATTTGATATGGAGTGGAGGGAGAGAGAGCTGCAGACTTAATTATACTGTGATTTAAATGTATCTCTGAGTTCAGCACTGCCGACATGAAAAGTGCCAGCATTACTGAGAGCTTATGTTCATGTTCCCACTGTATGTCAAACCGAAGCCATCGAAAACAAAACAGAGGCTGTCTGGCTTTCCACTCTGGAGGTGATGGGATCTGTTATGATGTCTGGGGCATTTGTAAAGGATTTCAGGAAGAGATATTTGAGGATTAGATCCAGGGCCGCAGGCACACTTGGCGAGTGCTGTACCCACCCCACTTGTACCCCAGCCTTAGTCACCAATCTCTGAGTGCCTTTCTCCTCACGGAGGTGTGCTTGACTTGTAGAGCTGATCTGAGAAATGGGGAGATTCTCGATTTTTGTAAGGGCTTCCCCCCCCCCTTCCATTTTCCAAGAGTGGGGATAGATACGTGATGCAGTTTTTGATCAGGCCAGCAAGTGCATAAAGGATTTGTCACCTGATGTGCCCGATCTGATTGAATCCCAGAGTCGAGTGCTCAGTTTGAAACCCAAAGTAGCATTAACTCTCTTGAAAGGCTTGTGCATGTTAGGCAAGAGCCTCCTCTGGAAGCAGATCAACTTGTGCATGCACGCATGCATGTGTATACATTTTTGTTGTGTAGGTTAACTTTATTCAGTACTGGGTTTCACTGCGATCTTTTTATGCACATGTATGATGTGTTCGGACCCCTCCCACTCTGGCTGGCCACCCTCTTCCCAGCCCTAACTCAGTACTTCTTTTATAAGCCCCAGATCACAGCAGTTTTAACCTTCCTAGGTAATAAGAGTTCATTCCCATTGCTTTATTTCTTACCTTTCCCTCTGTTTTAAACAATCTATGTGTAGGTGTGTATAATTGGCCTCTTGTGATGTTTCTAACTCAGGTGATTTTAGTAGCAGTTTACATTTGGAAACGGTTTAACATCAAGCCAAATGCATTTCATATTAAAGTAAGATGCACGCTTTCCTCCTCACCTACCACGCAGTGAATCCCCTTTCTGCGACCTGGAATTTCTGATCAGATCTCAGTGGTGTTCATCAGTGTTGCTCACTATCACCTTAATAGGAACGAGCAAGTGTGTTCTTGTTAGTGTGATAAGTGCTGAGAATGACGTTTGCCTACTGAGACTTTCTGTTTTCAGAGGAAGAAAAAGTGGCTTTCGTTAACTGGATAAACAAAGCTCTAGAGAATGATCCGGACTGTAGCCACCTTCTGCCCATGAACCCTAATGACGGCAGCCTCTTCAAGTCGCTTGCGGATGGCATCCTTCTCTGGTGAGCTGAACACGGCGCCGAGCACTCTTCCCTGGACACTGCGATCCAGAGGATGAGTTGGTCATGATGGTCCAGAAATTTAAGTGCCGGGTGCTTTTTCATCTTTTCCCCTGTGATGTGATATATTATTTTGCGGTGCTTTTTGAATCGTTTACCATCATACCATGGAGCTTCAGAATCCTGTACTGCATTGTAAAATGGTGACATGGTTTTTCTTTTCACTTCTCCATTAGAGTGCTGACTGCGGTGGGAGCATGGTGGGGTGCGCAGAAGGAAGACACGCCTTCCTTAGACCCAAGTGAAGCAGTATTTCATTTCAGCTTCTGTTCTTTTCTGTTTCGCACTACACTGTAAACTTTCTAGGAGAGCGCATCTATCTTTGTCATGTTTACCACAGGTGTATGGTCACAGCATACTACTTTTTAAAAAACACTTTAAATTCAACTTCTCTGTTTCTCTCTCTCTCTCTGTGTGTGTGTGTGTGTGCGTGTGTGTGTGTGTGTGTGTGTGTGTGTGTATTTGCTTACATGTGTATGTACAGCACCCTGCTTGATGCCCAAGGAGCAAATCCCTGAAACTGTAGTTTCAGATGCTCGTGAGCCACTTGGTGGGTCCTGGGAATTGAACTCCGCTCCTCTCCAAGACCAAGAAATGCTCTTAACTTCTGAGCCATTTCCCCAGTACCAAGTCCCAGCACACATCCTTATACAATGCAAGTGTCTTTATTTTTTTTTAATTAAAAAAACCCATATAGTACAATTGCAAAGCAGAAAATGTGTGTCACAAATACCCACAGCACCTGTGACTAACTCAGTACCTGTCATGTTGTCTTCAGGGTTGTTTTTTCTTTTTGTGTATTTATTTAAAAAGGAAACAAAATCACCAAACCTTCCTATAAGTATAGGAAATCAGTATCTATAAAATACCTTACTCTTCATTTATAATTATCTTTTCCCCCAACTTTTAGAGAATTTCTGACTATGAGCCAAAACTACTTTCTTATTTTTACATTCTGAAACAGAAATAACATCCATACTTTTTTCTTTTTAAAAATGTCTAAATTTTTTTTCTCCTTTTTTTGAGTTTCAAGACAGTTTCTCCATGTAGCCCTGGCTGTCCTGGAACTCGATACATAGACCAGGCTGGCCTTGAACTCAGAGATCCACCTACCTCTGCTCCTAGTGCTGGGATTGAAGGGTGTGTGTCACCACTGTCCAACTAAAATGTCTAAATTATTGAAGTCTTCAATCAAGGTGTTTGCTCCTTCACCTTCTGAGACACACGATTCATAGAGCGTTGACTTGACAGTTTCAGGGTAGCTAATGTTAGTGACTATCTGAGGAAACAGTGAAGGTTCTGATGCAGCGAGTGGAGCCGAGCCACTGTAGAGGCAGGGATGTGCTCGGACAGACAGCCGGCTCAGGTTTTCTAATGCAGCCCGTGACATGAAGAGCAGCTCAGTAAGATAGAAAGTCTATTCTTTTCTAAAGTAACCGATCTGATTGCTTGCCAGGGTGAATTAAGACATTTCCAGAACGTTTCAGCTAAATGGTTCCTGTTTTCTCTTCAGCAAAATGATCAACTTATCTGAACCAGATACGATCGACGAAAGAGCCATCAATAAGAAGAAGCTCACTCCGTTCACAGTGTCGGTGAGTACCCAGTTCTTGCTGGTCACGTGACCGCGTTCAAAACTATTCAGTGGTGCTGGGGATTAAACATAACTTGTCATTTTAAAAAAAAAAATGTGAAAACAATTTCAGTGTTTTGAATTGAAACCAAGCTACATTTTAGGATGGAATACATTACAATTTTAAGTACTTTGGATAAATTTCTTTATTAAAGGTAAAAGTACTGGTTGACATTACAGTTGTTACTTTATTGATGATCTTTGGATGCCAGTGTCCATTCGTTCTCCTCTCTTCCTCCTTTTCTTCCCTCCCTCCATCCCCCTCTTTTCCTTTTCCTTGCATCCTCCTCTCTTCTTCCTGTTTACATCATTCTCTCCGCCTCCTTTTTCTCCTCCTCTTTTTTTCCTTTCACACAGAGCAGTGGCAGGCTAGCCCAATCAAGAGATGCAGGTCAAAGAGAGCACTGTGCAGCTGGGTCATGTTACACTAGCTCACAAAGTGTTTATCCTTTCTGAGCTAATTTTTCCTTAAAGGCTAACCAGAGTCTGAATTTATAGTCCCCAATTTCCCCCTTTATACCTGCTAAGCAAATACTTAACAATTAATATTCGCCAAGTACTTTACAACATATGTGAGCTGAGTGTGGTGGGGCACACGCTTACTCCCAGCACACGGGAGGCAGAGACAGGTGGATATCTGTAAGTTTCGGACCCACCAGGGATAAACAGAGAGACCCCGACTGGAAACCAAACAACAAAACAAACCATTGTGTGAATTATTCCCTGACTCTTCCCAGAAACTGTATAATGAGGTCTATACTATGAGATCAGGATTGTGCAATTCTTGATTTTGCTAAAATTATACTGCATTTCTTCTAAAGCAAACTATGACCTCAGACAGCCATACAGGACTGTTTTTGAAATTGAACAGGTGTTCCTCTTTATTGTCATCCTTGAGAAATGGAAAACCTGGTGCTGAGCACAGGACTTTCTTGCCCCTTCCTCTATAACAGGCCAATGATGTCGCATCCACCCAGTAGAAACACCATTGTCAAAGACCGTTTGCAACACAGTCGCCAGAAGATTGTTTTCTCTCACATTTTGTGATAGGCTTTTCAGTAAATGAGTGTGAATACTGAAAATGTTTGCATCTGCCTTCCTTTTTAGAAATATACAGGTCATAAGTGTTTATGGCACTGAACATGGAATCCAGCATTTCCTGTAGTTTTTATAAACTTACTGTTGATGAGCTGTTAGACTTCCTTTAACTCTTCGGTCGAGTACATTAAATAACATTAAATATCTTGTGATTAATTCCCAGTAGCTACAGAAAGGAGCTGAGAGCTAAATATCATACAGTTTTGTTTTTAGAGACATTTTTCCTATGCAATTATTAGTTCAAGCCTTTAGGAAAACAGTGGGCATTTTGAGAGAGCGTTACTATGGGTGTTAACTCTGTCATGGTTGTTTAAGATTTTAGGGTCCAGAGCAGAAGATATATTCTAGAAAGTTACTGTTAACAGTGCTGGTGCCTGCTGGAGTGTAAGGTGAGGGCAGGAGAGGTTTGAGGGTTGTCTGGGTAACACTGAGACCAGCTTCAGCAAACAAACGCACTACTGTTTCCTGTGAAACTTTCATTTGCCGTCGAAGACAAGATTGTGGCATCCCATTCCCCACCATACGACAGTAAGGTCACGCCAGGTGCCTTGCTACAGAAAGCTGAATGAGGATAATGATACCTGGAGTTATAAAACTAAGGGAGATGGACAGATCAAGAAAGGAGGAAGACAGCCGGGCGGTGGTGGCGCACGCCTGTAATCCCAGCACTCTGGGAGGCAGAGGCAGGCATATTTCTGAGTTCGAGGCCAGCCTGGTCTACAGAGTGAGTTCCAGGACAGCCAGGGCAAGACAGAGAAACCCTGTCTCGAAAGAACCAAATCCAAAAAACCAAAATAAATAAATAAATAAATAAATTTAAAAAAAAAAGAAAGGAAGGAAGGAAGAAGACTCTTCTGAGTCTTGTTTTTGCCAGAGTTGGGGACTGAACACAGAGGTCGATCACTGAGTGAAATCCCCAGCCTTAAGACTCCTTTAAGGACTCTGAAATGTCTGATTGGGAGAAGGCTCAGCTAGTAAGGTATGCCTTGGAAGCATGAAGGCCTGAATTCAGTGTCCAGAATCCACATCGTTAAAAGCTAACTCTGTGATGAGAGCTTGTGATCTTGTAGTGGAGAAGTGGGGGCAGGCAGATCCTGAGGCACCATGGCAGCCAGCCGTGACTACTTGATGAGGTACTGGCCAGTACGAGATTGCTTCAAGATAAAAATAGATGGCTTCTGAGGAATGACACCTCAGGTTGTTCCCTGGCCTCCATCTATGTGTATGTGCACAAACATGCACGACCATACACATGAACACACATGTCCACGTAAACATGCAGACATATACGGAAAGAAGATGTGAGAGTCGGCAAGGTAGCAAGCAGGTAAGGGTTCTTACTACCAAGTCAAATAATCTGAGTTCAGTCTCCAGAACCCACATACTGAGCCATTAGCCTGGCCATTTACTTCTTGGTCTTAAGATGTCTAGAAATGGTTTTATTCTCTACTAACCTATGAGCAGTAGTGCTGACTTTATCAAATGCAAACTACTATTTACGTGGATACACGTGACAATTTCTCCAGTTACACTACGTGTAAGACATTTTCTATACCTCTATTGCAAACATCAACAAAACAAAACAAGAACCACAACAACATCAACAATAAGCCTTAAAAACTGATACTCTCATATTGCCACCAAAACCTGTTGCTAAGACAAAGCTGGGTTTATAGCTTATCGAAGTAGGAGGCGAGCCCCATCTACAAAGCCTTAATCATGTCTTCGATCTGGGAAGGTAAAGGATGAATCTGAGGGTCTGAGGATGGTTTAAGACCCGGGAAGGGATGCGATAATCCTGATTCAGACTGGGTAAGGAGATCAGCACAATGTGAGACTTGTTTGTAGAAACAATGAGAGGGCGGGGCTTTGAGCTGAGGAAAAGACAGATTCTTAGGTCATAAAAAGATCTTTTTCGTGGGTCTTTTAGGCTGTACCTATAGAAAAGACTCTTGGGGGGGAAACATATTCATGAGGACAGAGTGCTAGCTAATTCATGCCAGTGGAGACAAGAGGAGCAGCACATGTCACCCCTGTGTAGACAGTAGTGGGGTGGGGGTCAGTGTCCAGACTGAGAACAATGATAAAGTTATGGCTCTTATGATTACAATCAATTTAGTGCCCTTGCACCCATCTTTTGAACACAGCTCCGTGGTGTCAACAAATATGAAATGGATCATTGTAAAATCAAGCTTGTTGTAATCATTGTTACCCAGCTCTTTCCCCTTTGCTGGTGCCTTCAGGGGAGTCACAAGTATCCAAGCATTCCCTGTTCTCTGGAAGGAAAAGCTAGGAAACTATTAGTGGTCAAGCATAAATTTGAAGAGAGGATATCTCTTTAAAATTGTATTGATTTGGCTTTGGGTATTTAAGAGCATCTGAAGCTATTAAATATTTCATAAGCCTTTGCTTACAGTATTTGCCAGGTACTGATAGCACTTCCATATTTGAAGTGAACTATGAGGTTATAAAGATGTTGAAGGTCTTCTTGTTCTGTTGCTGCTCTGGGGAGGACTACACAGGCAAGAAGGTTCATTATTACAAATGCAATTCCAAACTCTGACTTAATCACTTCTTCTGGATCCCCAGGAGATACAGTGGTTTCCATGGAGCCCAGCCAGGTCTATTATGTCCATACATGGTAACAGGAAATCACTGAGATACTCCACTATATGATCACTACAGTGTTGCTCTTGTTACCTGCACACAAGGCAGTTGTTACTGTCACCACTATCCAAGAGTATCTGGCCTATCAGACCTGCCTGATCATCCCAAAATCCATCTTAGGAGTCCATGAATTTGAAAGCTAATTGGGCATCCTTTTTGAAAGAAGGGCTTCTGAGTAGAGACTTTACACAGATAAAGATTTTTTTATTTTTACCCAACATCAATAAACCAGTAATACTGAAATTTCTAGAGGAAAATACCAGTAGAATATGTTAAAAAAGGAAACATTATATATTAATAACTTCCTTTGTTTGTGCATATGCGCTATAAGCCATGAGAATCCAGGGGGTAGCCAATTGCAGGAGACAGTGCCAGAACCAGCTTCCTGTTGTCCCACAGAGCATTTGAGCTCAGCCCTCTCCTGTCCTCCATGCCTAGTCCACCTTTCTCCATCTGTCCATTTATTCAGGAAATGTTTATTGGGCATATACCTCATATGCTTGAGAAAAGCCACTAGAGCTCAGAGCTTTTGCTGTTAAAGAACTCATGCTTAGCTGGTACAGGATTGGGGTATGGAATTCTGAGGTAGCCCGTTGGGCTAGGATGAGTGAGGGCCTGTGTTTAATCCCTAGTACAGACAAACAAACAAACAAACAAACAAATAAAATCATAGCTGGAGGGATATAGCAAGAAACAAGCCAGAATATTAATATTGCATTGCCTTGTTTGTGTGTATGGGTCTGGGGATTGTTTTGTCTTTTTAGTTTGTTTGTTGCTTTGGTTTCTGAGAAAATATCTCATGACACTCAACAGGCCTTGACCTTGCTTTGTAGCCAAGGATGACCTTGAATTCCTCTTGCCTTTCACTCCCAAGTGTAGATAACAGGCATGTACCACCTTGCTGGGCTGGTAGTATGTAACATTTTAGAGGGAGGAGTAGAATTGGGAGAGTACTGTGTATGTGTGGTGATGCTGTTTTATGATGCAGGATATTTGGAAAAGAATTCAGATTAGGTATATGTGAGCAGAGTTTTGAAGCAGCTGGGTAGGCTAATGAGATGGCTTGGGGAAAGGTGCTTGCTGCTAAGCCTGGCTAATTGAATGTGAAGTTCCACTTAGTGGAAGGAGGGAACTGACTCAAAACTAAAGGCCTTGTGTGGTTTGAGCAGAGAGAACGAGGGAGAAGGAGAGACTGAGTCACTGGTGTCAGGACCCGATGCCTAGCTCAGTCTGTGTGCAGGGAGGGCATCTGACGTACAGCGTTCCTGGCAACAGGTTGTGCAGAGGGAGTGTGAGAATGGTCTGAGTTAGAATACCACTGGAGAGAGACATATTTTCAGGTATTTTGAGCATATCATTGGTGTAAACTGGTAACTGGATGTGGAAGGGCAGGAAAGACCCTGCTTGGGCTTCTGGTTTTGGAGGAAAGGAACAAGATTAAAGCTTGTTCCTAACAACCGAGACAGGAAGTAAGCGAGAAGTTTTAATAGGGTTGAGGAAGATGGGGGTATAATGGAAGGATTGTCTTGGACATGCTGCGTTGATGGTGCTTTTAGAACACAGCAAACATAATCAAGGGCTTATACAATCATAGAGCTTGAGGAGACACAAATCTGAAATTTGTTGTCCTGTATACAAGACAGTAAAACTACTGAGTTTTACTACCAGTAGTTTAGCTGTGTAAGGCTATGTTTAAAAAAAAAAAATCTAAAAATTTTTCAATCAGTTGTTACAGATAACTTTGTGGGTATGATTTTAGAACTATTTCCCCACTCATATATCTCTTTTGGCAATTCAGGAAAATCTGAACCTAGCCCTGAACTCTGCCTCGGCCATCGGCTGCACCGTGGTCAACATCGGCGCTCAGGACCTCAAGGAAGGAAAGCCTCACCTGGTCTTGGGCCTTCTCTGGCAGATCATCAAAGTCGGTCTTTTTGCTGATATCGAGATTTCCAGGAATGAAGGTGAGGACATCAAAAGCATTCCGTTTCAGCTGAACGGAATGGAGCCCAGGGAGGAAGAGCTCACGTCTCTGTGTTTCCCTCTCAGCCTTGATCGCATTGCTCAAAGAAGGCGAGGATCTGGAGGAGCTGATGAAGCTGTCTCCTGAGGAGCTGCTGCTGCGGTGGGTGAACTACCATCTGACCAATGCCGGGTGGCGCACCATCAATAACTTCAGCCAGGACATTAAGGTGTAGATTTTTGAAAAATTACATTGTACTTTCTTCGTCTTCGTCTTCATCTTCGTCTTCCTCTCCCTCTTCTCCTTCTTCATCATTGTCATTGTAATTCATTGTTATTTGTAGTGTGGGCATGTGCTACAATATGCATGGGGCAGCCAGAAAACTGTGACAGTTGGGTCTCATGCTGCCACTTGAGCCCTGTAGATGGAACTCAGGATACCAGACACGCACATCAAGCACACAGCCCACCAAGCTGTCGCACTGGCCTAGGGTTTAGATTTCACCACTCAGAATTTATTTTTTACATTGAAATAAGGGTACAGTATATAAGAGATAAGGGGGTTCACACTTAAAATTGAACCCACAAAGATGCTTGGGGATGAAAAAATGTAGCTTACCTCTTCCTGTCTGAATTAGATGGTAATTCACAAAATTATTTAAAATTTACAAAAACCGTAATCCATTTTATTGAAGTTCACTAGTCCAAAACCCCTTAAAATTCAGTTCAGTTCATTCAGATATTTATTATGAATTTCCTGACTTTACTAGGCACAATGGTATAGAGGCCAGCTTTTGAGTTTACCAATGAGACCTAGCAAACCATGCAAATCTTACTGGCTTCAAGAATTGGTTTAGCATTTCTCATGACTTTGTGTGTTGATGCAACTTGGCTAGGTGGTTCTTCTTTACATTTATCTTCTGATGTCTGTTGTCAGTTTGGATAATCTGAGATGTGTACAAAGACATTGGTCATGCATCTCTCTGCTCAACTGCCAGGCCTTTCCATGTGGCTACTCTGGGCTTCCTAACAGTCTCATAATACCAGATAGTCAGTGGTTTTAGATAGAGGTTGACTTCAAGAGAGAGAAACCAGAGACTCCCTGGAATTTGTAGCTTGAGAGCCCTAGAACATTCAGCATATTTTGTTGGCCAGAGAGAATGGCCAGGGGGACAGAAAACAGGCTTTGCTTCCTGCTGGGAAGAGCTACATGCATGTTAGAGAAAAACTATAGTAGTCATCTTTGGAGATGACTACATTAGATGACTTAATCTAATGAGGTCACGGAGATCAGAAAGGGTGTCATAGAATGTAAGGGAGGCATAAGTTCATTCTAGAGGTGCCAGGAAAGCCTTCCCAGAGTTTGGCTTGAGCCTTAGATGACACTGATGCTTTGAGATGTAAACACACAAGAAAGGTAAGCAGAAGGACTTCCGGGTATAGGCAATGGCATTGTGAGAAGTTCTGGGATGTAAGAGAGCAGTGCTAGATATCCTGAAGTGTAGTGTTGTATATTCAGGGGCCTCTGGGTCATGATGCCCTAAGTTGTTTAAGATACCATTTTGTTTTGATATGGGAATACTTTTTTACCCTAAAATTATTTATTATTTTATACATTTAAAAGTGCCATTTCTTCTCTGTTTTTGAAGGACTCAAGAGCCTACTTCCACCTGCTTAACCAGATTGCTCCGAAAGGCGACCGAGGCGATGGGCCTGCCATTCCCATCGATCTTTCAGGCTTTAACGTAAGTGACTTTCTAAACTAGATTTATGTACTGTAGTAGGAGTGCATATGACACAGACTCATCAGTCTCCAGTGCATGCTTCAGTGGCATGCTGGATATTCAGCATTCTGTGCAACCATCACTACTGTCTCTTTTTAGAACTATACCCTTCTCTTGATCTCATGGTGACACTGTATCCATCCAGCAGTGACCACCTACTTCCCCAATGGTGACACTGTATCCATCCAGCAGTGACCACCCACTCCCCCAACGGTGACACTGTATCCATCCAGCAGTGACCACCCACTCCCCCAATGGTGACACTGTATCCATCCAGCAGTGACCACCCACTCCCCCAATGGTGACACTGTATCCATCCAACAGTGACCATCCACTCCCCCAATGGTGACACTGTATCCATCCAACAGTGACCACCTACTTCCCCAATGGTGACACTGTATCCATCCAGCAGTGACCACCCACTCCCCCAATGGTGACACTGTATCCATCCAGCAGTGACCACCCACTCCTCCAATGGTGACACTGTATCTATCTAACAATGACCATCCACTCCCCCAATGGCGACACTGTATCCATTTTTGTGTCTGCATTGGTAACTTTTCATTGCTTAGTAGAAGTGACTATCACTTTCTATGATCTCACTGTTTGTAGCTTACTGCTTGTTGTATGTTTGAGACAGAGTTTTAATATGTAGCCCAGGCTAGCCTGAGACTCACTTTGTAGTCCTGCTTGAGCCCCTGAGTGCAGGGATTATAGGATCACCAGGATACCCTGCATGTTTTCCTTCTTTTCATCTGTGGGTACAGAGGATGAGACAGGTTGCCCTTGCTTTTAATGCTCTCTCATGATTGTCCACTGTTGTATTCTGTAGCTGCCTGCAGCTACTACGAACTGGGTTGCTGGAACAGAAGCTGAGGGATAGATGGGAAGGGGCAAAAAGAACGAGGCCAGGACGATAGTTTACCGATCGAAGCCCCAACTATTAAAAGGTTAGACCTTTTAACAGTTTGGACAAGCCCCTCCCCCGAGACTCTGGGCTGAGTTCCGGGGGAAGTCTTCTGGCGGTACCTGGCTCTACTGCTCAGACAGCTGGGTGGGGCACCTGCTTAATTCACCTGAAGGAACAATGAACTTAACCTTCACTCTGAGCTTCTCCACCCTAGGTGGAGCAGGATCCTGACTAGCATGGAAATGTGCTCAACTAGGCTGGGAAAAGTTCACCTTGACCAATATCAAGTACACTCTTAGTACTCTACCCTAGGATAAAAATTCCTGCTGTAACCTACTTCCCTATTATGCCCTAGCGTCAGATTCCTGCCCGAAGTCCTTGTCCTTGGCCAATGTCAAGTTCCCACCATGTGGCATGACACCCCAATATGGCTCTGTCCAGTCCATAAACTGGCTTACTGTTTTGTTTAGTTTTGGCTTTTTGGTTTGAAACTGTAACAAGATCAAGATCACTGAATGTAGCGTCAGCTATGATGGTGACATTTTCATCTAGTGCATCAGTCCCCTGCTTCTGGTCTGCCTTACCTCAGCATGCAAACCCCATGTTCTTCACTCACTGACTTCTCTTGAATACCTTCCGTTTTATAGCTTCCCTTCCATTAGACGTTTTCCTGACAGGTGTGAAATCCTTGCTTCTTCTTTAACTGTGTATACTCATCCTTTTGTATGGAACACCTGGGAATTCTTATCTGAGATCTCTTTGCTCACATTGTCATCTGTTGTCATGCGGACACTTGTCCTTCATTTGCATTTCTGTTTGGTCATTTGGCTCATTTTCTTTCCAGGATTTTGTAGTTTTGAGGGGTGCTATTCTTTTAGCTCTCTCTTTAAAAAAAAATGTTTTTATCTTATAAGTGTGGGTGTTTAGTCTATTTGTATGTTTGTGCACCATGTGAGTTCCTGTACCTGTAGAGGCCAGAAGAGGGCATCGGATCCCATGGAACTGGAGTTAACAGATAGTTTTGAACTTCCATGTAGGTGTTGGGAATCAAACACAGGCCCTCTAGAAGAACAGCCATTGCTCTTAACAACTGAGTCATTTCTCCAGTGTCCCAAGAGACTTTAAAATATTAAAAATAAATGGGGAAGATGATTAGTTGTTCTTTCAGAGTCTGCTATTACTTGATGTATTTGTGGAAATGAAATTGCTTATAAATATTATACTTATAAAATTATATCAATAAAAGTTTAATATTGACCTTTTTTGTTTTATTTCTTGGGTTAGGAGAAAAATGACCTGAAGCGTGCTGGATTCATGCTCCAAGAAGCAGATAAGCTTGGCTGCAGACAGTTTGTCACTCCTGCAGATGTGGTCTCAGGGAACCCTAAGCTAAACTTAGCCTTTGTAGCGAATCTTTTTAACACATACCCATGCCTACACAAGCCTGACAATAATGACATTGATCTCAACTTACTGGAAGGTACGTTCTTTCTGCTTTGAGTTGACTTGCGCATTTCTTACCCTGGTAATGTCCTACTTCACCGTCCTGGATGGGGGGACTCTGGTGGGAGGTGTGATTATGTGTGTGTCCAGAAGTGAAGTCACAAAACATTCAAATGAACAGAATATGATTGCCGGTTTTGTTCTAAGAAAATGCTGGACTAAATCATACTTAGCTGCCATTTCTTCATTAGAGTTAAGGGGAAAATGTCAGACATTTGAAGGATTCTCCCGAATGATTCTGTAATATAACTCTGCCACCCGATGTAGAGAATGAATTATCTATTAGAAAAAGTAATCCTTGCTAGCATCTTCCCTGTGAACGCAGGCTTGGCTTCATTGTTGCCCTTTGTAATGTTTTCAGAGTACATGAAAGATGATGATATTCATTACTTGTGTGTAGGTGGTTGTTATCTGTCTGATAATAGAATGCTTTTCTGTTTTGCTTCATGAAATGCAGATTTGACCCCTCCTAATGTAGGTACTGTATTTAGTACTTTTCTATATCCTATAAATATATCCGTCCTGAGTTTTCCTTTTACTAGTGGCGATTTTCTTCCCCTCTGGGTTGATAGTCACTACTTTGCATTTCCATGCTGTGTTGTCTTACTATGCCTACAGAATGAATGACTGCAAGCAGGAAATGCAAATGGAATTTAATCTCATAGAGCAAGGCTTTGATTATGTTCACTCTACCTAATTTGCCTTCTATAATGATGGGATATTGCTGGAAATGTATTAGCATCTAGTTTTGGCATTTAGACTTCATGGTTTGATGTGAAGTCTTTGTCTCTCTCCTGTGACAAATCTTAGCTTTTATCATGTGTCTTCGAAAAGATTTATGGGTCACAACACACTTCGTTTCATTCTGTTCACTACATATTCTAAATGTCATTGAAGCTTACACTATATGAATTGCTTAATGACAAAGATGTTCTCAATAACTAGTTCTTTCTCCTCGTCTCAGCTACCTAGGTTGTCTCCCACTTTTCTCCATTCTCATATCCTCACCCACATGAATACCATTAATATTGAAATGAAAAGTCAAAGCAGTGGCCCTGAGAGGTGTGGGAGGGAGAGCCAACCCTGAGACTTAGATGCTCCAGTGTGGGAAGCTGGGAGAATTTTATACTCTCTGTTCTTCACAGCCCATTCCTACTGTCTACCCGGTGAGACAGACAGATTGAGTCAGCTTCACAGTCTTTTACCTCCTCGGGCTGCCACAGTAGACTTCCAGTGCCCTATCTATAGGCACTGTGATTACAGTATCACAACTAATGACATTTCAGATTTAAAAAATAATTATATTTTAATTATGGTAGAAATTTAAATATATAATTATATAATGAATGCACTCTTTCTGAGTCTTGTCAAATAACTACTATATTCTCTACAAAAATACATAACAGAGTAAAAATGACAAAAATGTAGATTTCCTTTTTTTTTTTTAAGCAAAGAAAAACATTAGAGTTAAAAAACCAGAACTAAAAAATTCAGCAAAAAAGGAAGACTCTTTTTTTTTTTCCTGAGCCTGGAAAATTTCAAAATCCCTCTGTGTCTTACAACAGAAGGCATTGTTTAGAGTGGCATATTAAAAATGATCTGCTTTTTATAGTTACTGAATTCTTTGCTAAATACCCTTCCCAACTTGCTCGCTCCCTTCTTTGTCATGTGTGGGTTTCTTGGCTGGTGTTCAGCATGCTTTTGAGAGTTTTTAGTGTGAACACGGTTGCTACATATTTCCTTTAGTATTTCCTATACTTGATAAAATACTCTGGGGAATATCTGTCAACCCTCATTATTTAGAACATATGTATGTCCTGATGAAGCTACCAAAGGTGACTCGACTTGGACTGACATTGGATTATTTTCCTCTGTAAATTTGTTTTTACAGGATCGTTTTCCTAAGGATTGTTTTACAGATTCATATGAAATTTTGACCTTATTACATCCCAAATTTATATACTAGTATGTCTCATTGGCAGAGAATCTTTGCCTCTAGGAAATTGCTGAAATTTAAAAGCCCAATCAAGTCTTCCTTCATATCAAACTGTGTCAAACACATATGCTGCATACAGGGAGACTCCCTGAGACTTCAGCTGTGATGATGCATACATCATGTAGTTAGGAAAACTTTGTTCAATCATGTTTCCACCATTTAATATCTGAGTAACATCTGCTATATATAAAACAAATAATAATATTTATTCTGAAGAATCACACAGGAGGTGTGATGTGATCATGAATGAAAGCATTTACTCTGCAGCACGTGCTCAGTAATGGTCAGGGTGGGAGAAGGAACCACATTCACTGAGTGTGAGTTTGTGATTTCTTCTTCTGTCTTCTTAATAACGTATTTTTTGTTATTAAGAACATATAGCATAATAAGAACTTAATAGCATTTAAACTTTTGCTAATTTGACTTGAAAATTAAAAAGAATATTTTATAGAGCTATCAGGAACATTAGAAATTAAGATTTTTTTTAGTTACATGATTGCCTTGGTTGTCTATGATCTAAAAGCATTTTCAGTCTGCAATACATATGTTTCCGAAATGCTTTACTGTGGCTCCTGCACCAATGCATAGTGCTTGTAGCTTTGAGCATCTATTTACCAAGATGACTTAAGGGGCACTAGGTAAATAAATGCTCAGTTAGAGAAATCTGTTTTAATTTCCATGTGTTAAGAATCAAAATAACATAATTAGTTGACAGGGAAATAATACAAAACTCTAAAACTTATAATAGTTTGCAAACTTTAAAATATAACCTTGATGTCTTTTCATATATCCATTGCATCAACAGTTTCGGACCTTGAGTATCTTAACCAAAACTGTAGCATTCAGTCTTTTGTAGTTTAAAAACATAATTTGGATTTTCCTAGCTAGATACAAGGTAAACATTTTCTAATTACTGAAGAAAAATATATCTTAATACCATAGCAGTAAGTTAGAGAAAGATCCAAAAGGCAAATACAAGTCACAAGTGTCAAGCATTGAATACAACGTGCTTGTGTTATGTCATGTAGGAACGAAACAGTTCAGGGATTTTAATTTGTACAACTCAGTTTCACTTGGCTCTTCAAGAAAAGTTTTCCCATGCAGACTGTTTATTATAAAGTAGTATAGTAGATAAGGCAGCCAGATTAGCTGATTTTTGAGACCAGAAGGACAATTTACATGAGAAATTATTTGATTAATAAAACTAGAATTAGAGATTTTGGTCAGTGGTAGGTAATAGTGTTGAGAATCTACATGGATATAGTGAGAACAGTTTACTTCCTGAATAGTTGATGGAAAAACAGAATCCTTTAGATTGTACAGGGTTTCGGGCCTTTGTGGACACGCAGGTTCATACTCTGTGTCACTTAGTTTGAAGTTGACTATAGAGATGATTAGGAGTTCTGGAGTCCAGGTGGGTATAAATTTCTATGCCAAATGGCACTGCAAGTTTCCTGTGGACTAAACTCTAGAGCAACCCACGCTGGCCTGTGTGTAGAAGTGATGAGGTTTTAGCCTTGGGGAGTTTGGGAATAAGATACTGTCTAAGTTATTTTTTTGTCCCCAAGCTTTATCAAAGACTAAGAAGAAATATAGTCACTTAGGACCACTTACTCTCAGTAGATTTCTATAAGTCAGATATGGCAGGGAGAGCTCCCATCTCTCTCCAAGTTGTGAGTGCCGTACTTATAGTTGGTTTTTTGTTTTATTTTGAAATACATGGTGTACACACAGGGAAGACAGGCTAAACCATTGAGGTGGTCTGTGGGATCCAGGAACTTACTGTGATGAAATGTACCTCAGACAAAAATGACATGCCGTGGGTGGTCTGTGTTCCTCATGAAATTTCGGTAGTGATCTGAAGTAATTCAGAAAGCTGAAAAAGGCTGATACCCTCACTTCATAGATTTTACATCACCTGAAATCTTCTCTCCACTTCATTATTTGGTGTAAAGTGTCAATCTATGTGCCCAGGAAGTTTCCTGTCTAACCATAATCTCAAATGTAGAAGGTTGCATTTGAGGAAGGTAGCATCTTCCAGTCCATATACCGTGCTGTACTGTGCCTGCTAAGACTGGCTTTATATTTGATCAAACCAGGTTCCTACTCTATACTACTTAAGTTGCATTTATACTATCTGGTGCATCCCTGGCAGAAAACCTGTGGCTCAGTAGCAGTCCACAGACCTCAAATAAGGGAACCTAGATGGAGATGAACAAACAGAGGCTTCCTAGATAGTTGGGATGAAAAATAAAATCTTCCCTTAAGGAGATCGTATGTCAGACAAAGAGGCCAGTTTACCCCACCAGAATGCTTTAAGAATAATTCCTAATTATTTTGGCCTGAATGACAGTGTAGACTTCTGTCTACTCTAGGAGAGAGCAAGGAGGAGAGGACATTCCGGAACTGGATGAACTCACTGGGGGTGAACCCGTACATCAATCATTTGTACAGGTAACACGCGGGACTGTCTTAGCTTTGCTTTCATGACCTAACTCCTTAAGCTTCAACTCCAGTTTCAACATGAGGATATTTTCTCAAATCACAAGAATTTAGCCGGCATTTGGAAAGTTAGGAAATGGCGATCTGTTTTTTCTTTTCTAATTTTTAAGTGTAGTATCAAAGAGAGAGTATGATAATAGTAGTTGATTATGTTGCAAGAGTAAATTTCCAAATTTTTACAGTAGTTGATCATGAAAATACGAATTTATTTCATCGGAAAGGTTTAGAATAACAGTAAATTTAAGTTGTTTTCGAGTTTATAAAAACAGTGGCATTACAAATCTTTGTATGTGTGCATGTGTATGCCTGTGGATATAGGTACAAATGCCTCAGAAACATGAAAAAGACTGAACAGATTCTTAGGTTGAAAGCTTGAGATCAAATGAAATGTCATTTATAAGCTTCAAATGGCCATTGTGTGTCCACAGAAACATACCCACCTGCAGTCTGGTTAACCGTAACAGCAGCCACCACTTCCCCTCCTGATGCGTGTTTCCTTCCTGTTTCAGTGACCTTGCAGACGCTTTGGTGATCTTTCAGCTCTATGAGATGATCCGCGTGCCAGTCAACTGGAGCCAGGTCAACAAGCCTCCCTACCCTGCGCTGGGAGGGAACATGAAGAAGGTGAGCGGGGTGACTGAGGCGATGTCACTGTTGCTCTGATAGGAAGCTAATGGCTTAGTCTCTTAAATGTCATTGTGTGCTCTGTGCCTGTAGATTTATTTCCACTCAGAATGGGCTAAACTTAACGGGCTCTTCCTGAGCTCCGTTATTAAGTGTGTAGAAAGCGACGGCAGTCCTTCCAGGAAGACACTTCATTACACTGTTTTCATCTTTAACAGGTTGTGGTACTTATGTTCTTTGAGATGTACCCTGAGTGCACTCTTCTGCTATAATTGCCACAACTTGCTAAGTCTTAACAGCGTGCTCATTCATCTAAGCAGCAGATACATTTTGATTTCCTATTACCTTCATGCACGCACACACACATGGCACAGTGCACGACAGAGAAAAGCACGAGCTATGAGCTGGTGCTTAGGAAACCCTGCATAAATGATGGTGATGTGTATACCAGTGACTGTGAGCAAAATGAGAACTGTAGGGTTTTAGCTTAACAGGTGATAAGGGCAACCTGTTAGCCTATGCTAATGGCGTCGCGTAGGGGGCGGGACGAAGGGAAGGAAATGGATAGTGGTGGGAAAGTCTGTGGCTGAGAAATGAACCATTAGAAAAGGCGCTCATGTTTATGACACTTCTAGAATCGCTCTGGTAATATATAACAAGACTATTTAATATAATCCTTTGACGGTATTTCAGCTTATTGATTCATAAAAACCTAGAAAGTTGGGCTGCGAAGATGGCTGAGTCAGGACAGTGCCTGCTGTGCAAACCTAAGGACCTGAGTCCAGTCCCCACGACCTGTATAAAAAGCCGGGTGTGATTCTGTGTACCCAACTTAAAACTAGATGTTACCCTAGATGCCCCCACCTGTCCTGTACATTAGCTCTATTTTGTGGTTTCTTATTCATTGCTGGTTGTATTGGCACCATCTTGGACTTGACACAGCAACACCATCTCCTTTCTTACCGTCTCTCTTAAGAATTTGCCTTTGCTGAAACATGTTTCACACAAAAGCCACAAGTGTAGTTAATTAGAAAGGTTTCCCATTCATCCTATGCCTCTCCTCCTGTTCATACTGTTACGTGTTACACGTAACGTTCATAAACTAGAAATTCATTCAACTTATATATCCCATAATGCTTATTTCTTTTTTTTTTTTTCTTTTTGGTTTTTTCGAGACAGGGTTTCTCTGTTATAGCCATGGCTGTCCTGGAACTCACTCTGTAGACCAGGCTGGCCTTGAATTCAGAAATCCACCTCCAGTGACACACCTCCTCTAACAAGGCCACACCTCCTTTGTTAAAATTATTTTTAGTTTTACAAATTTTACTTCTTTTTTACATTTTATTTTTATTAGATATTTTCTTTATTTACATTTCAAATGTTATCCCATTTCTTCTTTTCCTCTCTGAAAATCCCCTATCCCATCCCCTCTCCCCCTGCTCACTAACACACCCACTCCTGCTTCCCTGTCCTGGCATTCCCCTACACTGGGGCGGCGAGCCTTCACAGGTCCAAGGGCCTCTCCTCTCATTGATGTCCGACAAGGCCATCCTCTGCTGCACATGTGGCTGGAGCCATGAGTCCCTCCATGTGTACTTTTTGGTTGGTGGTTTAAGTCCCTGGGAGCTCTGGGGGTGTCTGGTTGGTTCATATTGTTGTTCCTTCTATGGGGCTGTAAACCCCTTTAGCTCCTTGGGTCCTTTTTTCTAGTTCCTCCATTGGAGACCCTGTGCTCAGTTCAATGGTTGGCTGAGAGCATCTGCCTTTGTAAAGGCCACACCTCCTAATCCTTCCAAACAGTTCAGCTAGGGACTAAGCATGCTTACACATGAGCTTATGGGTGTATTACTCAAGCCACCACAGTGTTTACAAATCACATGTTTACTGTAGTGGATGCCACTGTGATGGGAACAAAGCCAAAGTGTGGCTCCGTTAAGGTTATTTAGTTTTGCTTTGTGATGCTTGGGATTGAACCCAAGACCTTTCTGATGCTAGGAAAGCGCCCTACCACTGTGCTCACATTGTGTGACACTATTCATTCCTGGGGCGACTTGAACCAGCAAGCATCTTCTCACTCCAGATAGAGAACTGGTGACAGACCAAAGATACCACCGAAGTCCAGATTGGCGAACCAATGCATTTTATTTATTGGGGTCATTTATAGGCGTGTGGGTGAGGGTTCTTTTTACAGGTGTGGGTGAGGGGTTACTTAAAGGAGCAGAAAGCTGTATCACCAAGGCCCATCCGAGCATCAGTGACAGCTCATGAAACCCGAAACTTAGTGTTCACTGCCCAACCTGCAGGGCACTTAGCAGGTTGGAGTCTCTTTTCAGGAGGCTCAGCTGGGCTTAGGCTCGTCCAATCAGCCGAGTTACTCTGAGACCATCTCTCAGCGGTCCTTATTGATTGTCTAAGCTTGGGGATGGAGGAATCTAGTGAATCTGGTCAGTTTCAGTGACTTCCTTTCCTGGGCAGAAACTGGTACACAACAGCCACATCCCAGACAAAGCCTTTGCTGATCAAAGGGTCAGGGACCTGAGTGTCAAAGAATGCACAAAATAAAAGTTTTTAACCATTGACCTTTCATTAATAAACTGTGTAAGCTGCAGTCGGGACTTCAGGATTCAGCCATTTTCCTAATCTAGGTCAGTTCCATCCCTGTGAAATGGGTGTAATTGTTTCACTTGATTACTATGAAATAAAATTTGGTCACATATGATGCCATTGCTGTTACAGGTAATTGGATGAGTTGGCACAGTCTGGGAATGTTTTTTAAGATCTGTTTTTGTACTAACAGTTAGCTCTGCGTGCTTTCAGATAGAAAACTGTAACTATGCAGTTGATCTCGGGAAGAATGAGGCCAAATTCTCTTTGGTTGGCATCGCCGGGCAGGACTTACATGAAGGGAATGCAACACTTACCCTGGCACTGCTGTGGCAGCTGATGAGACGGTAAAGGCTCGTGTCCTTAACAGATCCCTCCAACAAATCATCTGAACTAAACCTGTAGCTATTTTGAAGACGCAAGAACATGAGAAACATACAATGTGAAATAAGTTAATCCTGTAGGAGATTTGCTATTGGTGCTATATTATAGTGGGCTAATCTCTAGCAATATAATCACTTAACATGAATACCTCTTAAATGGCTTTGTAAGGAGTTTTAAATTTTTAAAACACTATCCAGTAGTGTCTGGTTTTGATTAGTAAGCGTTATAACCTCTGAATGTAACCAAGTGCAAATGCCAGGCTAAAGTTCAGAATATTAACCTTTGGAGACGGGAACTTGCTGTGTGAGAACAAATCCCATCATCCCCTTGTCTCAAGTTCACCGTTTCTGTTGCAGATACACGCTGAAAGTGTTATCAGACCTTGGAGAAGGTGAAAAAGTCAGTGATGATATCATTATTAAATGGGTCAACCAGACCCTTAAAAGTGCAAACAAAAGTACTTCTATTTCCAGCTTCAAGGTAATCAAGAAATTAAAAACAAATTATTATCTAAGTTTAATGGAAGGGAGTTTTAATGAGAATTACCTTAGTGAGGTTCAGAATTATATTAATATGAGACCCCAGAAACTTAAATATAAGCCCCAGGAATTTAGGCATGTACAAACTAGTGATAATTAGAATTCTTGTAGTTTTGATTAGTTATCTGTTGAACACAAATGCAGGTTAATGTGGTAATCTGATATTAGAAATAGAATTGAACCAAAAAATCCAGTTGTCAAATGTAAAAAAGACTCTCAAAAGCGTTGGTTGTTTATATGGGACATGTAATGTTTTGTGCTCCCTAGCAGCGGTCTCTGGGTTGCATTGGCACCATGTTCAAGGCATACAGAGCCGGCCAAACCGATGCAAGTGGGGATTGAGAAAACGGGTAGGAAACCAGTTCTTCCCATCCGGCATCATGGTGCACTTAACACTGTCCTCTGAGCGTTTGCAGGTGACTGACTATAAAGCACGGGAATGCCGCCTGCACATACATACACGCCCACTAACTCATGCATCTCCATTGTGTTTTGCCGTTGCATGCAAGTTGGTATCAGCTACAAATAAGCATGTCTGCTTGAATGTGTTCATTTAGTGACCCCTGTGTTTGTGACTTTTATTACATGTTTTTTAAAAAGCCCTGCAATTTCTCTTTTAAAAATATCTTTAAACATGCCAGTAGATGAAGCCCTAAGCTATCTTTAAAGAGACCCATCTTTATTGTTTTCTCTGCCTTTGCTCTATGTATTTAACAGTGTTTGAGAGTAGCAGAAATGTCATATATTGATGAACTTAGTCACTTTATAAAAATGAAGGGTTCACATGGTTTTAACAAAATCGATTTTGAGAGAGATACTCCCTGGGTCCTAATTCAAGTACATCCTTTTTTTCTTCTTTTATAGTTTGGAAGACATGAGTGACCCTATTGTTTGTTGACTTTTTAAAAACTAATTTTCAGTTTGTGGTTTGTCTCCATGTTTTAGATATGAAGTATATGTTTTAAATGTAAAATAGGAATGTGATATATTATAACATTCTCTAATTGGTCATCTTTAAACATATTATGGTAATGTCATACATACTTGAATTCTTACTAATACTTATTTAAAAATATGGATGGTAGAATGCTTGCCCAGCCTGTAGGAGGACCTAGGTTTCATTCCTGGTAACAGTAAGCAAGTAAATATATAAATAAGCAAGTAAGCAAATAAGTAAATAAAGTGATCAAATACAATGAAGAAACATTTAGGGACACAGCAATATATTGAAGTATTACTATTAATTGGCTTAGATCTAGCTAAAGAAAAAGCCATAAAGTGTAAGAAATTTATTTAGCCTTCAGTGTTTAACATTTACATTAAAGACAAAATTTATAAAATGAATTATATATATAATACCACCATGGAGTAAATTATAAACCAGTACAAATGATCTTGTCAAGTGTACGGACTGGCTGATCTTCCCAACTCGGTGGTGAGTAAGGAGTGGACAGAGGAAGCTGATTTGGTGGTGGAAGATGGTCATGAAGTACATTATACACCTTCAGAAAATGGCCTTAAGAAACTCGGTATAATAAGCACTTAAAAACCGAGAAAGGGAGGAAGGGAGGTGGGGAGGGAGGGAGGGAGGTGGGGAGGTTGATTTGAACATCAGATAGAGGAGGAATTTGAACTGGTGGACCAAAAAGGGAGCTCACAAGCTAGAAGCCTCCATCTTGAATAAAGGCAAGGTTGAGAAGATGGTTTCTACAGCGTATTGTACAAAACAGATTGAGTGAAGAAGGGGGAGAAATTTGTCCTAAAGGGATAACAAGACAAAGGAGTAATGTGAAGAAGGTGATTGTTTCAGAAAGAAAAGTCTGGCCGGGCAGTGGTGGCACACACCTTTAAGCCCAGCACTTGGGAGGCAGAGGCAGGCAGATTTCTAAGTTTGAGGCCAGCCTGGTCTACAGAGTGAGTTCCAAGACAGCTAAGACTACACAGAGAAACCCTGTCTCAAAAGCAAAACAAAACAAAACAAAAAAGAAAGAAAGAAAAGTCTGAGTATGCAGACAGGATGGGCTGGAAGCCTGGTGTGACTGAGGAGTGTAGGTTCCCAGCAGAGCTATGGTGAGATGGGACTTGGCTTCTTGCTTTGGAGAAGCAGGGGAAAGAGCAGCCAGTTCTGGATAATTGGGGCTTAGATACTTTGATAAAACAGACATGTTAAAACTGAGAATTCAGACTTTTCTGGCTTTGCTGGTAGGGATGTGAATTGGTCTAAGTTAAAGAGAAGGGCACTGATGACAGTAAGGGATGTGCAGAGGCCCCATAGACTTCAGGACCCTTTGAGCCAGTGCTGTCCCTCCACAGCCACTACTGTGTCTGACAGGCCAGCTTTACCCCTAAGCTGCTTTTCTTCTCAGTTGGGTGGCTGATTATGAAAGAGCGCTCATCCCCTCATTCACATTCAGAAAAAAGCTGTTGATTTCCAAAAGCTGAATTAACTTAGGCTCAATGTTATTGTAGTAAACAGGATAGAATCGCGCTGTTCATCTTAGACTAGGTGCTTTCCACTTTATTACTGCCCCTGGACAAGGACTTTTAGGTACTTTTTTCTTTCTCCTCCTCCTCTTTCTCTTCCTCCTACTCCTCCTCTTCCTCCTTTTCCTCTTTCTCTTCTTCTTCTGCTTCCTCCTCCTCCTTTCTCTTCTTCCCCCTCTTGGTTTTCTAGACGGCTTTTTGTTTTGGTTTTGTTTTGTTTTGTTTTGTTTTTTGGTGTAGCTCTGGCTGTCCTGGAACTTTCTCTCTAGACCAGGCTGGCCTCAAACTCATAGATTCATCTGCCTCTACTTGCTGATTTCTGGTATTAAAGAGGTTCACCACCAACACTAATACTTTTTTTTTCTTAATTACCCCTTCCCTGCCAATCATTTATTATTATAAGCATTTTGCCCACATATAAGTCTGTGTCCATGTCCATGCCCATGTCTAGTTAGTGCCCGTGGAGGTCAGAAGTGAGCTTCAGATCTCCTGGAACTAGAATTACAGAGGGTTGTGAGTCACCACAAGGGTGCTGGGAATTAAGCTCAGGTTCTCTGGAAGATCAGCCAATGCTCTTACTTGGTGAGCTGTCTCTCCAGCCCTTTCCTGTGAATTTTTAATATAGACATATATTGTATACTTGCTTATGTATTATATACTTTAAACATAAAGTTCCTTTAGATTGCATGGCTTATACCAGTTCAGTTTCATTATAGAGCACTGGATGGCAACATCTTTCCTTGAAAGGAAAGGAGTGATATCCAAAATATGGGTTCTGTAGAATCCAGAGAGATAAGGAGTGAGCCGGTGCTGGATAGGCAAGCAATAAGAGTTATTTTTCAACCTGAGAACAACAAATCATTTTCCGTGTGCAGGCAAGTTGCAAAATCAGTTCAGATACAGATTTTTTAAAATTTTAATTGCAATACTCTATCCCTTAGAGTAGTTGTCCATTTTTTAGTTCACTCTTTAAGTAATGGAAAAGTAGAATATCTTGGATATTAGTGTTAGACTGTCACAGTTCAGATACTTTATACTTATTGGCAGCTATGTTAGTCATTTGATCTTTTTGGACTTACGTACTTCACTGTTAAAATAAAGTATAGTTCATTTGTTTCCTGAGATGTAGGATTAAAAAAATTAGCAAGATATTTAAATCAATAAGAATACTATCTTTGTAAATGCCAGATTCCTTTCAGTATTTCACTTTCCTTTCTGAAAATACTAAGTCATGGGAATTCATGGTTTACAGACATGAAATTATTAATTTAAAATGCATGAACTCCATCGTGAAAGTTATTTTTCACAGAATGGATGTAACAGTTGCCAAAAGAAGGAATTATCATGACCGTAAGTCGTATTCAGGTGTGGGGCAACTCTCTATACACTATAATTTACATGAAGACTAAAGGAAAATCATCTTTTTAATGGTTTATTACATGTGTTGGTTTCAGAAAAGCACCGTTAAATACAAAGATAATCTCTAGGTTGGCTTCAGTTATGTGACTATGACCAGAGGAGGCTGACATTTGTGAAAACTAAAGGTCAGATGGTGATGCACGTCTCTCTTCATTTCCTAGGACAAATCTATTAGCACAAGTTTGCCTGTCTTGGATCTAATAGATGCCATTGCACCAAATGCAGTCCGCCCAGAAATGATCAAGAGAGAACACCTGACTGATGACGACAAACTGAACAATGCTAAGTAAGCCCTCCTGGTCTCTCTGACCACAGATCTGCTTGTCCTACAGCAATGCTCTTACCCTTTAAAATACGATTTCTGTGGGGAATAATGTTAAAAAAAAAATCATTCTTTGCCTTTTTTTGTTAAGTTAATCTTATAAAAATATTCTTCTGTTAAAAGAACAAAAGATAGATAACAGATCCCAAGATGTCTGCCTTTTCTTTTCAAGATACGCCATTTCAGTTGCTCGGAAGATTGGTGCCCGGATATACGCACTGCCTGATGACCTCGTTGAAGTGAAGCCAAAGATGGTGATGACTGTGTTTGCCTGCTTGATGGGAAAAGGACTGAACAGACTGAAATAAGGAAGCACTTGCTGCGATCTGCCACACTATACGCATCGAACGTCTTCAGTTTACAGAATCTTGAAATGTAGTGGGTCTAAAATCAGAATATCTGTATGCTCAAAATAGTTCTGTATCCAGTAGTGAATAATATCTTGTCCATACCAGTTAGAATTTGTCAATCTATTTTTGGATAACACAATTACCTTAACAATCAATACCCATACAGGAATGTCTTATCAAGCTGCTATTTCATAATTAAATTATTTTATTTCCTAAGAGTCTTACCAAAATAAGACTAATCATTCTTTTTTCATGGCTCAAAAAAGACCTGTATAAAGTTTTGTCAGGTCCTTCTGTTAAACGTGTTTGGATTTTTTTTTTGACGTGTTATTTAATTTTGATAAAAAATATACTGAAAGTCATAATCTAACTTAATCCTTTTGGTTTTCTCCCCTTAACTGTGTAAAGTGACCTAAAATGTTCTGTAAATTTCTATATCATATGAAAATTTAAAGGGATAAGTATAATCCATCAACATTAAACTTTTTTAATAGAGAACTAACTCTTGAATAACCCCTATGGATCCCTCTCTTGTTTAACCTGTAGGAGCTTTTTTCTCAAACTTGGATTGTAGGTCCATGGCTACTTTACATGTGCTAGTTTGATAATACAGCTTCATCTCCAACATTGAGCATAAAACTGTATGTTGGTAAGGTGTTACATATATGTATTTCTCTAAGTCATCTGAGTTACTCACATTTTCTTAAATGGTATGTATTAAGTGGTCAAACCAGCCATGAAGTATTTATTTTGCCCCCACAATGTGTGTGACACTTTTTCAGTTGTGGATATCTGGTCTGTGGAGATACATTTGGCAAATACTAAACTATGAATGTGAATATCATTATTTTTCTCCTAATTGCTTTCAAATACTTTCAGCCAAACATTGGATCGAACGTCCCAACTGACACCAATCCTATCCTGCTAGTGTCACATCACACTTATTAGTCTCAGGCTGTAGGGAGACCTATATAATTGGAATATGCCCACCAAATGGCTTCCATAGAGAGCTGCTTAGATAAAAGCTAAGGTTCGCTGTAGTTTCTCATGGTTCCCACAGCCCTGTATAAACTGGAAATTTTTAAAGTTTGTGTCCCTCGGGAAGAGTTAAAGCTTGCAGCCTCTTTTCCCTAGCAGTTGTAGCAGTAGAGAAGAACTTCTGTAGCTCATAGCTGAAGCCAGAAATGAGCTCCTCCCCCTCCACGTTAGTGCCAGTGAGCAATACTGCTGTGCAATGAAAGTGCTGTCACCTCTCTCCGTGTGAATGCGTCCTCCACGTCTTCATCGTCCACCTCCTCCTTGTCCACTGATTCCACTGATCGGAGCAGACATCAGGAGTGAGAGTGTCTATGTGTTTGGGGTAGACTTTTTTAAATGAAGTGTACTGACAGGTGGGATTCTCAAATATATTCTTCTACGTGAAATTTCTTTGCCTTTTATATTTTGGTGATTGTTTTCTTATATGAAGATATAAGTATGCTTCTGCTCTTTTCCTGAGATTATTTAAATCATGCCTCTCTGGTTTTTCCACTGTCATATTTACTAAAATAATCTGATTTACATGGAATTTAGCACTTTAAGGTGTTCTTTTTCTCATGAAGTATATTTAATAAAAATGCTGTGTATGTAGAATGTGTGTTTATTTCATTTAAAGAAAAATAGAGGACCTTCAATATTGATCTGTTATAAGCTTGTTTCCTCACAAAAGATGACAACTCCTGAATGAAATAATACAAAAGCTGTATTTCTTTAGTGTTTTTTCTTTCATATAAAAATTTTAATTCTAAAATTTTGCTTGTTTTTTATTTAGTTTTTTGTTTTTCAGGACAGGGTTTCTCTGTATAGCTCTGGATGTCCTGGAACTACTCTGTAGACCAGGCTGGCCTTGAACTTAGAAATCCTCCTGCCTCTCTGCCTCTGAATACTGGGCTAATTCTAAAATTTTAATGTTTTTATTAATATTTGTGTGGATACATGTATATACATGTATTACAATATTATATGATACATGTGTATGGGCATGTATGCATACATGTGGATATCAGAGAACAAATTTGTTGGGTCAGTTTTCTCCTTGCACCTTTATGGGAATTGAACTCAGGGCTTCAGGTTTGAACAACCAGCACTTTTATCTAGCCATTTCACCAGCCCTCATAGGAAGAATTTTATTAAAGATGAACTAAGTAGCCGGGCGTGGTGGCTCACTCCTGTAATCCCAGCACTTGGGAGGTAGAGGCAGGCGGATTTCTGAGTTCGAGGCCAGCCTGGTCTACAGAGTGAGTTCCAGGACAGCCAGGGCTACACAGAGAAACCCTGACTCAAAAAAAAAAAAAAAAAAAAAAAAAGATGAACTATGTGATTGTTATAAACCTAGTTTGTGATGAATGAAATCATTTGAGTGGACAAAATAATTAGCATAAGCTTACTGTCTCCAGTGTCCAAGTACCGCCACTAGATTCTTGGGCCTCAGCTAAGACAAACAGAAACAGTCATTTGAATTACATCCTAGTAGAGACCATCAGCCAGTCCAGCAATAGCAAGAAGTAAAGCAAGTAAGAAACAGAACAGAAAGAAGACAATGGAAGGAGGGAATGGTTCGCTGCAGACCGACTTCAGAGGAGAGAGAAAGGTTATCTGAGTCTGAGGCAAGGGCTCTCCGAGAAAAAAAACAATCGAGTGGGTGCTATGAGAAAGAAACAGATGTGCTCCTCAAGTAGTAAAGGGAGGAGAACATGAGCAATATCAGTGGGATCCTACTTGTAGGGCTAGATCTAAATCTGAATTTCTTTCCCCTCTGACTGGTGGTGTGGTTGCTGTTTTGTTTTGTTTTTACCTGTGACTTGAGGGAGTTGTGTAGAGTAATATGCTACTTTTAAGTTTTTTGCATACCATTGTTCATCGTAACTCCAACACTGATCTACATATCACATATGCCAAATATATAGGTGTTGTTAGAATGTCCCAAGTTATGCCCGCTGAGCAGTTTAATAATCTGTATCCGAGACAATCCAAAGGCCTGAATTATAACACTAGCTTGCCTGAAGTAGGCTCTCTAATGCTTTGGAAGGTCTCCTAAGATTACTACCAAAGGGGGTTGGAATTCACTCCAGTCTTAGAAATTAATCCAGCCCCATAGTTTTTTTGGATAAAGAGCCTGTGTATGGCTATGAGTCATTTGAGTTAACTTCAAACACTGAAAATCTGGATGGCTCAGGGGTCGATTTCTGCTAATGGCTAAACATTCTGCTGAGGAACTAAGGAAGTGCGTACACAGATGTAAAGACGTTCCTCTCTGCCACTGGCTTCACCTTGAACCACTTGGAAATTTCACCAAACACATAAACTTGGAACTGTATTAAACATTACAGGGCAATGGGGCGATTGTTCAGAAACAAAAACTGGAACAACTCGAGATTAACTTTTACGTAAAACACAGAAAATGTTTGAAAAAAAAAAGATGACTTTGGTATCAAAGGCTTTTAGAGAACATTTAAAAAGAACATTGATTCTAAAAATTTTAAAAATTAGGAAATTAAATGTTGAAAGAGAAAGTGATGGGACAAAGTAGGCCAAATGGGAGAGGAAGTATTCCCCTCTAATATAAGTACATTTATCCATTGCTTTAAAAATCTAAACCTTGGGCTGGAGAGATGGCTCAGGGGGTAAGAGCACTGACTGCTCTTCCGAAGGTCATGAGTTCAAATCCCAGCACCCACATGGTGGCTCACAACCATCTGTAAAGAGATCTGACACCTTCTAGTGTCTGAAGACAGCTACAGTGTACTCACATATAATAAATAAATCTTTATTTAAAAAAAAATCTAAACCTTAAATGTAGAGTTCAGATCCCCCTCCCTGCCCCCAGTGTTGACTGCAGGAAGCAATAGAAAATTATTGAAAAGATATAGTTTTCAAGTCGCATTTGCTCTGTGTCAGACAACTGTAGTCTAAATAACAAATCTCTTATAACTAAGTGGATATTAGTCTAGAAGCTTGGAATACCCAAGATACAATTTACAGACCAAATGAAGCTCAAGCAGAGGATGGCCTTGTTGGTCATCAAAGGGAGGAGAAGCCCTTGGTCCTGAGAAGGTTGGATGCCCCAGTATAGGGGAATGCCAAGACATGGAAGGGGGGAAAGGGTGATGGGATAGGGTGTTTTTGGAGGGAAAACCAGGAAAGGGGATAACATTTGAAATGCAAGTAAAGAAAATATCTAAGAAAAAAAAAAAAGAAAAAATTAGATGTGATAAATGTAACAAATCCACTAAAAGGACTTGTATGGAGAGTAACTCCTAAACTGTGCTTATGCAACGGTTATAGGTCGCCTTTGACTTCCGTGCAAACACTTTTATATAGTAACTTTAGAAATATCAGGAACGTTAGACCATATTAAGTCACAAAGGTTGTTTTTAAAACGGCCTTTAGGAACAAGGGAAATGTAAACACAAACTCCCAAATCAGTTGCTTGGCCAGGCTTTAGAACAATTCCGTACAAGATTTCAAATAAACGTTAATCCTTCAGAAGCTCCATGGCACTTTCTGCGCTGCCGCAGCTGCAGCCGCAGCCGCAGCACGTACAGGCAGAGGATAAAATTACCTCAAATCTGCAACCAAGCAATTCCCAAGCCCGCAGGTGCTCAAAAAGACACGGCAGACGCGCCCCGGTGCTTGGCGACCGACGGGAGAGGCGTGTCAGCCCTGGACTCCGCCCCCGCCCCACCCCGCCCCTACAAGCCACGCCCCCGAGCCCGACTTCGCCGCAAGCCCCGCCCCGGTGTCGTCGCCTCCGCGGGGCCGAGGATGACGTGAGGAGAAAGCCGCGAACCTCTGCCTCCTGCGGGTGCTGCTGGGCCAGCGCTTCCCACAGCCCGGGAGCCAGACGTGCTGCGAAGCGCACCGCCGAGCTCTCCGGCCGGCGGCCCCCTCACTCCCTCCCAGCCGGGCCGCCCCCTGTGCGGCCCCTGCGGCTCCTGGCACGGCCCCGCGCTCGGCTGCCGCCCTGGCGCGCTCCACTCTGTCGTCCCCGGACGGGCGCGGACCAGCTCGACCGGGGCGCCGGCGGCTGGGCAGAGGGCGCTGGCCCCGGGGCCGCGCCAGCGCGGCCACCAACCTGGGGCTGTCCGTGGAGGGCGAGTGCTGGTTCCGGGGCGAGGCGACGCCCTTCGGGGCCAACGGGCCGCACGCAGATGTGGCCGTGGGAACGACTCACCCGTTTTCCAGCTCTGGGTCGGGGTCGGGGTCGGGGTCGGCGCCCATGGGGGCTCCGCCTCCGTCTCCTGGCCTGCCCCCGTCGTGGGCCGCGATGATGGCGGCCCTGTACCCGAGCACGGACCTCTCGGGCGTCTCCTCCTCCTCCCTGCCTTCCTCCCCATCCTCCTCATCGCCCAACGAAGTGATGGCGCTGAAGGATGTGCGAGAGGTGAAGGAGGAGAACACCTTGAATGAGAAGCTTTTCTTGCTGGCGTGCGACAAGGGTGAGAGCTAGGCCCCCTTCTCCACCTCCGGACACCCTAGCACCCACTCCCCGGGTCCGGCCCCTGCCTCAGCTTTTCCCGGTGCTCCTGCTTTTTCTTGAGTGCAGCGGCTGTTCCCACATCTGTGCACCCCGCAGGACTTCTGCCTAATTGAACTTGAGCAGCAGGCAGGTAGGGCGGGGGCGGTGGACTCCCGCAGGTGGGAGCCTAGATCCCAAAGTTGCTCCGCTTCTGTCACTGATAAACTCTAGTTTGGAGTTACTTCTTCCCTTGGGAGCCAGAGGCTAGTTTTGGACCTTCTAATCCGAAAATTCTACGAATTTCCCTTATGATTTCTCCAATATATGGGCTGGCACCTTGTAGTTTTTGTTTTTGTTTAAGACTTTTCCTTCTGTTTAGCATCAGCCAGCAGTGCCTTAGCCTGTTACAGTTGAATGGTATCCCATTATCCTAAACACAAATAATACGAAATAAGGACTAGACACGAAAAATCCTGCCCTAGTTGCCGAAACTTGCCCCAGATTTCTGAAACCCCTTTGAGTTTTGGTTTTTTTTATTAGGGAGAAAGGTTCATTACTTCAGAGAGTTGGAGGGAGGCAAAGGTAGTAAAAAAAAAAATAAGTATAGGCGAAATAATGTGGAATATACTGTTTTTTAATCTAGGAATTGATCTCTTTATGGCCATGTAAAAAGACAAGCATGGTTTCAAGTGGAGCAGGAATGGGAATGGGAACTCGTTTGCTCTCAGATTGTGTTTATCTCTTATCTGAAAAAAAAATAGTACTGAAACATTCTGGTTCCTCAGTTAAGCAGATAGATGTTGAAAGGCTGTGTTTATTTGGGAAAACTTTGCTGGAACCATGCAGACTTCTGAAACCTGCTTCCAGAGGCCAGCTCATACTGTGGGAAAACTAGTTTACAGGACTTTTTGGATCTGTTCACATATAGATGTTTAAGTCAACAACATCTCCCTAAACCCTTTAAAGCATTTGAAATAGGTTTTTGTTTGTTACACAACTATGCTTAATCTTAGCCAGGCCAAAGACCCACCCCATGCCTTGACATTTCACCATGGATTTAGAGCCAGGATGGGGAGGGCAGAATTTCCTCTGTCCCCTGGATTCCTAACTGTCTTCTGTCACCATTGTGGTAGGCTTGCTACATTATGAGGAAGGATACTTAACTTTTCTGTAGCAGCTTTGTGTACCGCAGGGCTCAGGATGCTTTCAAAATGTGCAACATTTCCTGAGAATATATGCCACTGTTGTATTAACACCTTCCTTAATATATTTAGTGGTTCTTTCTGTTTTCCCTGTTTTGGAGGAGATTTGAAGGGTGTGAGGTTAGGAAGAAGAGTGGTTTGGGTAATTAAGAAGCAGAGTCCTGAGTATTGTTGAGAAGTTTTATGTTAGTTCTATCGCCTAATAGAACGATGTGTATGATGAGGACAATAATTTGCATAAGGAAAGGGTGAAGAGAGTATAATTAGCCTGTAGGGTATTGGAGTCATATAGGCATCATTCTGTACAGCTCACAAGTGTCACAAGTTACAGAACTTAAGCACTCAGTACAGGGACGTTTTGTAAATCACCAAAGTTTTAAAAAATTGAGACATGTACCATGGGAAGTGGTTCACGGTTATTTTAATAAAGGATAGTGCAGCAGCTAGCTACCTTACTGGCATATCTACTGACCTCACAGTGTGCTTCTTTTTATTATTTTTAACTTGCTGCTCTTTGCCTTGCTATCAAAATATAGACATGAAGTTCTTAATTGTGTTAAGGCATTGGACGAAAAGCTCTATTAATGAGTTACTGACTACATCCATATTCTTTAGGAATTTTCCTGTAATAAAGATGTTTTCTTTATGTGCAGTAGTGAGGAACAGTAAGGGCAAAAATGTATGTTTATGTTCATAATATCTCTGAACAAATATAAGTTAAAGTTCAGTTTAACTTAAGTGGCCTAGATGAGGTTTGGAAGGTAGGCTAGCCCTGGTTCCCTCCCCTGGGAAATTAAAAACAAATTACCCAAGTGAAACATCAGCACATTGTGTGTTATGGAGCTGAAGGGCGTTTAAAGGTTAAATCTGAATGTTCAAGTGCTGTTGTAATCTGAGTTTCTCTTGTCCCTAGTACTATAAACCTCAGACTAGTTCCCCCAGATTTAATGATGCCGAGGAGCCTAAGACTAGGAGTAATAGTTTAACACAGGTAATGAGAAGTTCACATGTTACTTGGAAGCCATAATTGATAACATTAAAAAGCCAAAATGAATGATCAGGACTAAACAATTCCAGCACCAAAGCAATTACTTATGAGTTCTAGTAGGATTTCTTTGGGTTCCAAAACTTTTTTTCTTAATTTTATTATTTCCCTGTTTTATTATTAATTGGGAATATTTTAAGTAGAGTGTTATGAACCCATGTCAAAAGTATTTTATAGAAAGTTTTGTTTGAAAAGATTTATAAATATTTTGACACAAAAGCTTCCTACATGTCGCAACTAGCCTCAAATCTGGGTTGGGTCTTGTAGTCCATTTTGGCCTGGAATTCACTATGTAAGTAACCGAGGCTGGCCTCAGATTTACAGCAACCCTCCTGTTTCTGTCTCCTGGGTGCTGGGATTATAGGCATGAGCCACCACATGTAGCAAAAGTGATCAACATTAATGCTGTCGTCATTTCAGGGATGGAGAAATTTACCACCATATGTTAGAAAGTCAAGTGAGAAGCCAGTGAGGAAATAGAGAATCGTCTTTCCTAACTCATATTGTAACATTTCTCTACTGTATTTCTCTCAAGGATTTATTAGAGTTGGACAAAAGAAACTTATTGTTGAGATACATACTATTACAGTTGCTAGCCCAATTTCCAGTGGATTTCATAGACCCCAGTAGCAATCGTGTCCATTGAGGATGTTAGAAAATCACAAGTTATAAGATTAATATGCTTTGAATTTTATAGAATGGATTGAAGGGGAAGGGCTAGAACGGCCACATCTGTTTTTGCAAAGCCTGTGAACTAAGTCGGCTTTTACATTTTATATTTTAAATATTTGGAAATAGCTCTAATTAAAAGGAAGTTTTATAACATGAAAATTCCATGAAATTTGAAAAGTTTTGTTGATACACATCCTCATTCATTTCCATATGCTCTGCTGTTTGCTTTGATGCAAAAGGGTCTGAGTACACTTGTGACTGAGATACCACGTCCCACAAAACTTAGCATATTTTAATACCTGGCCCTTTTTCAGAACAATTTTGTCGGCCCCCTGTGTTAAAGTATAAAGCATTGTATGAGTAATAATACAGAAAAGAGCCCAGTGTGAACTGAATCCAACTTCATTTTGGACAAAGGAAACTAGTTGTTTGAAGCGTTAGACAGGAGTGTGAGTGGGGGTTCAGGGAAGTGAAAGATTATAAAACAGCAGGGAAAATTTACAAAAAGTGGGTGGTTGATTTATGGGAATCCAGTGTGGATTTGTTATCTGGCACAAGGGGGCTTAGATGGCTACCCTTTCAGAAGGGCCAGGAAACGGGCCCCCAGCTTCAATGCGCAAATGAACAGAGAGTGACGCATTGGCAGCCATGACTTTTCTAGGGCACACATTTACAGAGGATCAAGCTAATAATGCAACCTAAAGCTATTAGAAAGTATGTTAATGTTTTGTTCAAGTCTTTATGGGCTGTGCTTGAAGCCAGGTGGGGAGGGGGAAAGGGAGCGTTATCTTGCTTAGGATTTAGACAAAGAGAAAACTTTTCAGTAGGCATATCAGTTAAGAGGTTTTGTTTTCACACCCAGAAGGATGGTATTGGTTTGGATGAGGGTTAGCTGTGTCACAGGAACAGGGAAATGAGTATGGGAGATTCTCTAGAGATCGGACTGAGATGACTTGCTGTTGCATTGGAGCAGTAGCTATGGAATAGGCTGAAAAATATTTCCTTTTTCTTTGTTGAACAAAGATGTCTAGTGGCTGGGGGCAGGGGTAGCCAGGCAGAGAAAGTGCCTGCCATGGAAGCCTGGAGCCAGGAGTTTGTGTCTCCAGCCTCTGTGAAAAGCATAGGGTTTTGACATGAGTCTGTAACTCTGGGTAAGCAGATCCCTGGAGCTTGGTGGGAGCTGGTCTAGCCAATCCATGAGCTCTGAGCTCAGGGAGAGATCCTGGCTGGCAGGGGCTGGGGAGGTGGGGTGGCCCTAGAAGACAACCAACCTGGACCTCTAGGCCCTGCATCGGCACCCACACAGACACAAATACACACACATATACTTTTCACAGACACACAAATAAAAATAATATTTAAAAACAATTATATCATAAAACATAAGGGAATTATATTGATATTCCAAAGACAGGAGATGTGACTTGCAAGCAGTTTTCCCCTGAGAGCACAGAGCCATCGGCAGAGCAGGCATCTGACTAGCATCTGGGCTGTGCTTCCCTTTCGCTTGTGTATTCATCCTCACAGTGAACAGCTGTTCCTGTCTTTACACTGTATCACTTTAAGTGATTTGCAAATATAAACTGTAGTAATGAAGCAACAGTTAAGAAGACATGGCTGAAAGTATTGCAGAGTTAATGAAACTCAACGACTTTAGGCTTAGAAAGCCTAATGACTTCCAAGAAGGTGGATTAAAATGAATAACCATCTCATGGATATGCCTGGATGGCAAAGCAGAACTTTATGGGTAGCAGTTTCCTATTCCTATGCTTAGAATCAGATTCATCCGAAATATTTTTAAATGTTATTTTTTAGCAGTAGTGATGTCATTTTGCTGGATTATTTGGGCACTCTTGGTGCTGAAGACTTACCATCACTTCATTGGTGGAATTTAAATGCTAATTAGTGCTATGGGAGAATTATTTCATGACTAGTCTTTTTACTCTTGAGAGACCTAAGTAGATGTGTTGTCAAGAAAGCTAATATTCAGCTTCTTTTAAAATGTACATGGACTGTAAGCAGACATTACATATAATCAAAAGTTTTCAGTTTTCATGGATGAAATCTGTTACGTTACTTGCAATACTGCTTTTTTTACTCATTTAGTCTGTTTTCTCTCTGTGTATTATCTCTGTGTATCATGAAATTATTTCTTCTCCTTCCAGTTTCCACTCTGATTATTCTTTTCCTATTTCTTACTCACAGACATCTAAAGAATTACTATATGTAAAATGTGTATGTGTTTTGTATTTAGAAAAGTAAAATGAAACAACTATCCCACTGCTTTCTTTCTCTAATGAGAGTTTCCCTTTGGGTTTTTATTTTTTTCCCCACATTCTCATTAGTGGGCAAATATAATAGGTCTTTGGTGACAGTAATTTCTGTTTTCCTCACATGGGATGACAATTTTGTGGTGGCTTTCAAGTTAGGCAGAAGACAGCGTGCTGGCTCCTAGTAGATCAAGTAGTCATAATAGCCCCAACTTGACTTTTTGTGAGCCGGAAGTTTTCTGTTCATTAATTCTCTACACCTCATCTTCCTTAACAAGATGGTGTGTATTTGTGTGCGTGCGCGTGTGTGTGTGTGTGTGTGCGCGCGCGCGCGTGTGCGTGTGCGCGTGCGCGTGCGCGTGCGCGTGCGCGTGCGTGTGCGTGTGTGTGTGTGTGTGTGTGTGTGTGTGTGTGTGTGGTGTGTAAAAGTGGGGGAGGTGTGGAAGGAGAAGAGAGGGAGGGAGGAGGGAGGGGTAAGAACATTTAAGCCTTATTATATACATACTGTCAAATTCATATCACTTTTTAAATGTGTGATTTCCCTCTTTCTAATATCTTCTACCTCTGGTCTCCATTTTAACAAATCTGATGCATGAGTAAATATGTATGTATTTGAGATCTAAAGCTAATTTCTTTTAAGTTTCATTTTATTTTTCTATAATAGCTGTCAGTCTGTATTTTGGGGTATTCTATATTAAACTGTTTTACATATCTTCTATAAGTTTTTCTCCTTATACCATTAAGAATTTTAAATTAGAGATTTTATTACATGTTATACATTTATATTTTTCTACTTCTGTTTTATATTTACTGTTTATATCTGTATTATTTTATCAAGATATACTTTCTTTCCAGGAAATGTTCACATTTTCTGTGCACATGTCCACATGCAAAGCAAAAATGAGTTTAGGTATTTTTAATCTTTTAATTCAGCAGGATAAAATTTTCTATATAGTTATTCTTGTTTAATGTCTTAAATATTAAATTATGTTTGTATATTGTTATTTAGGTGACTATTATATGGTTAAAAAGATTTTGGAGGAAAACAGTTCAGGTGACTTGAACATAAATTGCGTAGATGTGCTTGGGAGAAATGCTGTTACCATAACTATTGAGAACGAAAGCTTGGATATACTACAGCTGCTTTTGGACTACGGCTGTCAGGTACAAGGCTAGATGATTTTATCCAGTAGCTTCTAAGAAATGTGAGCTGGGCCTTGCTTTCATCCTTCTGGCTTACTTTCTTTTTCTTTGCTTTGTTTTCTTCTCTTCCTTTGTCTTTCATCTTCTACTTGGTTTTAAGCCACTAAAAAGTTAACAAAACAAACCCAAATAAGCTTTTTTAAGTGTAATATTTTAAATTTATTTATATTTTTCTTCCTGTTTCCTTTCCCTACATCAGACGGAAGTAAACTATCATGAGTTATTAAAGATGACATTATTTTTATTACTGATAGGATTACTATTTGTGTTATATACCTAAAAATAGTGTGATGTTCTAGAAGTGCCAGGGACAGACTTCTCTGTGACCTGTGCTATTTATAGGCACATGATTAAATGTTCCTCTCTAAACAGTTTACAGTCCAATTTGGTTTTTCTCCTAAGTTTTATTATGTTTTCCTTTTTGTTTGAAATTTAGTGTTTGCTTTCATCTAAAGATGAACGATTTGATTTTAAAACTGGAGAGGATAGAACTTTCTGTTTTTCTTTGTATCTGTTAAGGTAGAAAAGCAGACATACATGTACATCTTGAAGGTATAATCTAATAATAATCTAATAATCTACAGTATAATTTCCTGTCCCTTTTTGGTTCACTCATGATAAATAGTATAGGAACTCTGGCTCTTCTGTTATTGCTGTAATGAGGCAGAGTTTTGGAGTTACATCAGAAGGAACCACAACACACTTTTTTTAGTATTGTAGGTGGTTTTAGGTATATCCCTATTATAATATAGTATCGTGACTGATATATAAGCCTGTGTGTGTATATATGCATGCACACACACACAAACACTTGGACTTCTTCAAAGTCTCTGTTTTTCACTTTAGATTTCATTTTTAACTTATTTTTTTTTTATTTTTCTGGTCTGAAGAGAATCAAGAAAGACAATGAAAGGGCATTAGAGCTGTAGCTGAACAGCATGGAGCTTGGGACCACTCACATTGTTTAATTAGAGGCGATTAGCACTGCATGTCTGCTTGGTGGTTATGCTTTATAACCGTGGTTTGGCATCAGTAAGGAAGTTAAGTTATACTCACTAGCTAACACCTTAGATGAAAGCATATGTATGTATGTATGTATGTATATATGTGTGTGTGTATGTGTGTGTGTCTTATAAAAGCAGAAAACCTCCATTAAAATTATTTAAAATTTAAAGTTAAACACTTAAAGGCATAAGCTTCAGTTACCTAGGAAATAAGGTCATAAAGAAATTAAGTCATTCTGGATAAGAAATGCTATGGTATAATAACGGTATTTACATACATGGCTTTTGTGTATCTAATTATTCTGCAGTACACATGGTTCTCTTGCATTCTTGATCACATTTGAACATCACAGACTATCCAGATGCTATATTTTATAGATTAGAAAACTGAGGCTCACAGACCTTAATGTATTGCCCAGAGTTGTGAAATCAGTAAAGGCAAAGCTAAGGTTTGAATTTAATCTTCTGACTGCAAACCCCATGCTCCTTCCAGTTCTCTGTATTCTGTCTAAGTTACCTGGGCCTCACTCTGTCAGTCAACAAAAGTCAAAGACCTTTGGCTGGGTATGGTGGTGGCAACAAGTAAGAGAGCTTTGACTTCCTCACAGTGGATCCTCAAAAGAAGTAGGCAGCTGAAGCACATGTGCATTACAAAGGGATTTAAATATAAGGCTGTATTTTATAAGTGCTGAACGTTAACAATGCTTGATGCTTGTCTATGGTTTGCAGTTATAAAACTGGAAACTTGGTGTTTTATCTTGGGTTGTATCTGTGGTTCTCAAACAAATAACTTTGCCTGTACCAAGGGATATTTGGCAGTATCTGGAGACATTTTTAGTTTCACAGTTGGTGCACAGATTGTCTTGTGGGTAGATGCTATAGATGTTACTGAACATACTACAATACACAGGAAAGGTACTACAACAACACCCAAACCATAGCTGACCCACATGTTAATAGAACTGCTTTTGAGAAGCCCTAATTATACTTAATGTTTTGCACTTCAACATAAACGTCTTAGCAATAGTAATAAAGAAAGACTAAGAAAACTAGGTTTCTGTGTAGCATGTGTGAGTATTTACATTTGATTCCTGGCACTGAAGGGGTAGAGGAGGCTTTTATTTTTATTTTTTTAATATATAAAAACTGGAGAAATGCTTTGGTGGATAGAAGCACTTGTTACTCTTGCAGAGGACTCTTGTTCGGCCCTCAGTACATCAAGTAGTCCGTAGCTCCAGCTCTAGGAGCTAGACTAGCTCGGCTGCCACAAGCACCTGCATTCACGTGCACATGTTGCTCACTTTTGAGACAATGTCTCTGTAGCTGTGGCTGTCCTGGAACTCACTCTCTAGACCAGGCTGTCCTCAAACTCACAGAGATCCACTTGCCTCTGCCTTGCAAGTGCCACCACCACTCACTTAAAAATATATCTTTTAAACATTTTAACAAAGATTTCATTGGAAGAATGTCTTTTAAGCTCAGTCCAGAAATATTAACATTGGGCTGGAGAGATGGCTCAGTGATTAGAAGCACCTCTTGCTCTTGCAGAGGACCTTGGTTCAATTTCTGACATCCACACAGTGACTCCCAACCGTCTTTCTGTAATTCTAGTTCCAGGGCATCCAATGCTCCTTTCTGGCCATAGAGGGCACAAGACAGACGTGGTGCACAGACCTACATGCAGATAAAACACCCATACATGTAAAATAAAATTTAAAAATAAAAAAGAAGCATTAACATTGCTAACTTTGTGATGCTTTGTGCCAGTGGGCTTGACTTTGATCTCCAGAAAGCTAAGTAACTTGTCCAGAGCTACTCTGTCAATGGCAGACTTGAAATCTGCACCTGGGTTCTGGCCCTGGAGTCCATGTTCTTCCTGTTACCTGTGTCTACTCTCAAGAGGGATTCAAGAGAGAATGTATGCAGATATGAGAAATGTTTGTCTTAAGATAGTGAATTCACAGTCTTTAGAACAAAATACTGGGTTTGTAATATAATGGAAATCTGAGGAAAATAGCTAAAACAAAACTGAGAAAAGGCCTTGAATGTAGGGTGAGCATTTGTGCTTTATACTGTAGTGAGCTGTCAGTGAATGCACTCTGATGGAAGGTTGCCATGTGCATTGCGTTCTATATACATGAACATGGTAATCAAGCTTAGGACAGACTAGCAAGATAGCGAGCGCTATAGCCCATGTGAGAATTGTTGTAGTGCTTCAGGTGTGAACTGGAAGACTGGCTGTGAGAGCGATCGTAGCCAGCATGAAGGAGGCTTGAAGAATCAAGAGCTTTATCAATCTTAAATGTGGGTAGCTGGGAGAGAGAGAAAGGAGAGAGAACTAGCAAATCAGAAGTTAGGCTAGATGGGAGGGAGCACAGTGTCCAGGCTTTGACTTTGCTTGTTCGGGGCTGTCTGACAATTACCAAGGCGCCAGGCAAAAGAAGATGACCCTGTATATCTTGAGAATGGCTGGTATCACAGAGCGAAGAGTACTACAGAGTCATTCTTCTGGAGCATTTATGTTTAATAAAGGGCACTGGAAGGAGGGAGTTTCATTTTAGAAGATCAAATGAGTTATTGACAGTTTGGGGTTGGTTAGAATGGTGGTGTGAAAGCCAAAGGGGAACTCTTTGTTTGTTTGTTTGTTTGTTTTTGCTTAGAAGTTAAGACACAAAGAGGAGAGAGAAAAGGTCATTGAACTTTCAAAGTTTATATTTAGGGAACATGATATACATCAATTTTAGAATATCAATAGTGAAATAAGGCAGAAAATATTTAGTGACAATGGAAAGCTAAGATCAAGTTAAATGAACAAAAGGAGAGACATGTAAAGTTGGGCTATGTGGGCCTGATGTTCCTTGGATGCAGGACCAAGGTCCTACGGAGTACTTCAGAGCGTTGATAGACGCTGAACAGTGGGAATTAAGTTTAGGAAGGAAATAAGTAGCTTCACGCCCCAAGTGTAGAGGAAGGTATGGGAGCTCCGGACAGGTTCTGAGGCAAGAAGGACAGTAGTGGCTTCAAATACATAGAGAGTATATGCGTTGAATATGTTTTAGTGGCAATACTCAGATTACTGAGAAATTAGGAAAGAAAAACGAGTGAGCAGTGTATGATTTCACATATTCAAGAACACTTAAAATAGTGTGGTGGCTAACTCCTGTGATCCCAACATATTGCAGGCCGAGGCAAGAGGATCGCAAGTTCAAGGCCAGCCTGCTCTCAAGACTGTGTTGCAAATACATTTCCTCTTAAAAATTAAAATATTTTCCTTCAGAAATTCCATTTTTATTAAATATCATACCATTGTATAGAGTGAGCCAATAGCCACTCTCTTATTACATGATTTAGTATAAATACCTTTTATAGCTGAAGCTTATCCTTTTAAGCATTGAATGTCAATACAGCTTTACCCTTTGAGTAGTGTGTCTGAATATACTTTAACTTTACCATCATTAATTGGAGTTCTTGAGAATATAATAATTTTACTTTGCTTCACAAAGTTCAAAATTATTAACAATTTGTCCTTGCATTAAAGTCTGCCAACTGCTGTATTTCAACAGATTTTGCTACACTGGTATTTTATTCTTTCCATGGTCAACTTTTAGTTTTATTCTTCTTTTCCCTATTTTCGTTGATTTTATTGTAGCTGTTTGTTACTCAGTAAAGGTCTGAGGAATGTTTGGGAAAGCCAAGTCGATGTGCTTAGGCCTGTCTCTTCTGGAAACAGTGCCCATGTGTGACTCTGTGACTTGGCTTGTTCTGTTTTATTGTTTCTAAAGGTGTTGTTCTTGTTGTTGTTTTAAGTTGTAAATAAGTTCATAGCCATATTTCAGATTATCAAAGTTGCCTGGTATTTGAGAGCAGTGGCATTACATTGTTAGCTTTATTGGTTAAGATTAAAACTGTAAATGAAATAAATATCTGTAATGGATAGTAGGTTCTTGCTTTTAAAAGTTTGTGAGCTTCAGCTGATCAAATAGAAGTATTATGAAGCTGATAAGGGGAGTGGGTGGCTTGCACTTTTTAGAGACGTATCTAACAAGAGATTAATCAAGAGATTCAATTTCCCATCCACTGAGGAAGCTTTTCCTACAGGAAAGCATAGGTGATTCCTAAGAGTTTAATGAGAGCTCCAGCCCTTCCTTTAGGTTGTCCAATACTATTTTAAACATTGCTTGAAAGCCTGCAATTTTTATTCTTATTTTTGACATCCAAATAAGGAGAGTAAAAGCTTTGCTCTATGGATCTATAAAGAATACAGACCTGCTATAGTTTCATTCTTGGGAACAAGAATATTGACTGATATAAAAATAGTAAAGGTTCTATCAGTTAAAATTGTACAATCTGTACAATTAGATTTAAATTTATATTAAATCATTATTTATTACTTCATTTTCATTCTATTATGTTTTTTCCTTAAAAAAAAAAAAATCAAAGGATCCAAACCTTGGTGTCATGGTTGCCAGTAGCTCGTAGGCTTTGCTATAGAGAAGTCCCAGGCCCTGTATCCTGAGTCTGTTTACCTGCGTCTCTGCTTAGAAGTGGATCTACACAGCAGGTTGAAACTGGAACTGTAAACTCTTTCCTACCTCTGCCAGCTTTGGTAACTGGATTCTTCGTGATTCAGATCTAACAAGAGTGCTGGTACCAGTGTCAAACTGTCTATCACCATGTATGTTTTGAAGATGAGAATAGAAGGCATCCCCTTTTGTGTATTTTTCCATTCTCCCCTCTTGTCAGAACTGCACTGATGACATTACACCCAACATACTCATTCACTTGATAGGTCATGGTCATTTCTTTAATAAATTTGGAACCTTAAGATTTTTCTGGTTCATGGTTCAAGAGAAAATATCTTGAAGGTTTTTTGGTTTTGTTTTTGTTTTTTAGCTTTGAACGTTGCATGGACCAGCACATCCTTATGGAGTCCCTTCTATGAAATAGTCATTAGTTTGAAAAATTTTAAAATAACCATGAATTAGTAAAAATAGTTTACATTTTTATCTTCCATTTTCATTTTTAACTTTTATTTTTTTAAAGTCCGCAGATGCACTTTTGGTGGCAATCGACTCTGAAGTAGTGGGAGCTGTTGATATACTACTTAATCATCGGCCAAAACGATCATCAAGACCAACCATTGTAGTCAGTACTCTTAAATATTTATTCATTTGGATTTTTAAGCCAAAGTGGATCTCCTGCCCCATTGCCATCTTTTCTCCCTCTTTCCCAGCTTATTTTGTTTTAAAAAATATTGATATTTTCACTTTGTAAAATATTACTTTGAAGTAAGTAGAGACAATAATAATTAATCTTGCTTTCTAGAAACCTTTTTAAAAATTAGTTAATATTTACATATTTTGTCAGTGTGAACCAGTATTTTTAATTTGGGATATTCTTCAGGTGATGCTGAAAATACAGATTAGCTTCTAGGTAGATTTAAAAAATGTGTTGGGCAGGAGAGATGGCTCAGCAGTTAACAGCATTGACTGCTCTTCCAGAGGTCAGTTCAATTCCCAGCAACCACATTGTGGCTCACAACCATCTATAATGGAATCTGATGGGATCTGATGCCCTCTTCTAGTGTGTCTGAAATGTACCCATAAAAGTAAAACAGAAAGTAAAACATAAATTTTAAACCTTAATTGCTAATCAAGTATCTCATACATGAGATAATTAATAAATCTTAAAAAATTGTGAGTGATGAAACCATAAAAAATGGAAGAAAATGTAGATAAGTATTTAGCTGTCTGGTGTAGAAGAATTGCTTTAGCTTAAAAACTGGGTAAGGACTGCAGCGCACAGTCTGATTGTTAGAGAAGCTGTGTCTCAGTTTCAGATTCTGGGTGGATGCTGAAAGCTGTGGTTGCCTGGGCAACAGACACCTACTAAGCATCTCCAAGTAGAACCTAGAGATGGGCCTGGAGACACATACCTTCAATGCCAGCACTTGAGAGGCAGAGGCAGGAGGATTTCTCTGAATTTGAGCCCACCCTCGTCTAAATAGCAAGTTTCCAAGACAGCTAGGGCTACACAGTGAAACCCTGTCTCAATAAATAATAATAATAATGATGATGATGATGTAGAAAATTTGAAGGAAAACACCAAAATTTAATAGAAAAGAACATTCAGAAATTTTTAGAAAGTAAAACATAAATTTTAAACCTTAATTGCTAATCAAGTATAAGATACTTGGCAGAGTGGTGGCATGGTGTTTTTATTCTAGCACTCAGGAGGCAGAGGCAGGTGGATCTCGTGAGTTCAAGGCCAGCCTGGTCTATAGAGTAAGTTCCAGGACAGCCAGGGTCATACACACAGAAACTTTGCCTGGAAAAAAGAAACAAACAAAAAAGTATAAGATACTAAATTTTGTTTATTAACAACCAAATTTTTAAAAAGTGTGTAGGGTTGCATACTACCATAGGACAGGATGTTTTAGAAAATATTTTGGCAAGGAACATCATACACAACAAAGATACTTGTATTCTTTAGCCTAGTATTTTCCCCTCTAGAAATCTGAGAAGGAAATGGGAAAATCATTGATTTATGTTTTATGTGTAGCAGTGGAACACATACCCTAAATATCCTAAATATAGCTCAGTCATACAGCTAACATGCCCTTGATTACATTCCTAGTACAGGAGGAAAAAAAGAAAAAGAAAACATTCTGAAAGTCAAAACAGGAAATATAAATAACCACATGTATAAACTTGGAACACAAGGCAGTGACTTAAATTACTTAAAAATGTTTTTGAGGCCAGCTTTAATGTATTCTGTAGACTGCCTTACCTCCTGTGTAACCAAGGATAACCTTTACTCCTGAGCCTCCTGCCCCTACCATTCAAGTGCTGGAATTATAGGTATGACTCACCATACCCAGCTAAAGATGACATTGTAAAACTGAGTTTTAGGAATAAAAAATATTAAGTTAAGCCGAGCACTGGTGACGCACACCTTTAATTCCAGCACTTGGGAGGTAGAGGCAGGTGGATTTCTGAGTTTGAGGCCAGCTGGTGAGTTCCAGGAAAACCAGAGATACACAGAGAAACCCTGTCTCAGAAAAAAATTAAGTTAGATAAAAGGAGGATTGTGATATATATAGGTCAAAAGTATACAGAGAAAAGAGGCTGAGAGATGACTTGGTGGTTGAGAGCACTTGCTATTATTGCAGAAGACCTGGGTTCAGTGTTCAGTTCCCAGCATCCACATTGTATCTCACAACCATCTACAACTTCAGTTCTAGGGGATCCATCACCCTCTTCTGGCTTCTGGACACTACATGGACATGGTACCCAGACATATGCAGATGAAACACTCATCCACATAAAACAAATCTTTTAAAATTTCTTAAGAATACACATGAAAAGAGATATGGAAAATTAAGCAAATGTTACTTTATAGTAATAATTTCTTAGTGGTTGAACTAATTAAAGATTTTTCTTTTATATTTTTATTAGTTTTCTCAGTAGCAAGATAGTCATTGAAATGTTAATATTAATTTTAATGAGATAATTTTGTATATTGAATTTAAGAATTTTTAACATTTATTATTGTTGAAGGTGTAGTAAAACAATCAGCTTTAATAACTGCTAGGTTATCAGCTGATTGATTTCAGAATAAAATATATTTAAAGAACTAAACAAATTTTATATTCATTTAGACTACTAAAAAAGCCTCTATGATTTGGGAACCTGGTGTTGTCAACAGTATATAATGTTTCTCTATCATTCATAAGCTTCGGGTCTCGATCTTTAAACACAACCACTCACAGATGCACACACACTTTAAAAACTAGTTTAACAACAACAAAAAAAGTGTGACTTTCCTAGAATACTCCTCAGTTCAGATGGTGGTGAGAAACCAGTAAGAATGGAATGAAGAGGGCTGAGAGGAGATTCTGTCACTGAAGGACCAAAGATGAAAGACTCCCATTCAGTGTCCACCCTCTGTCCCGCAGTTCCTATTATGTTTTTATATGCCTGTCCCACCTTCTATCTATGAACACACTTCCTTTCTTCAGAGTGAGGTGGGGTGCTATGTACCACTCAAACAGTGGCAAGCATTACCTCGTCACCATTGCCATCAGCAGTGGGAAGCCTTGGCAGTCCCAGCTGGTCAGTGAAGAGGACATTTTCTGCTCTGTCTCTAACAAGTAAAGGTTACTCAGGCTTTAGCTGAATACTACAGTGGCTACAAAATCACCTTTTAATAGCTTTATTCTTTCTAAATGGATAAAATAAATATTTTAGTATATTTTTCTTTTACTATTTAAGTGAGTCCATTCTGTAGCTTTGGCTTGTTGAATTGTTTCTTCACTATCCACTTTAAAATACAGGTTATTTGAAAATATGTAGGTCATGCTATCAGCAATGAAATTATAAACTTTAATCTTAACACATGTCAGGTAGTAGTGTTCTAGGTATGACTCCTCATAGGAAACAGAAGGTCACTTTTTCAGTTATGACTTTAAGCCTGGGAGTAAATATAATTTTCTTTTTGACCAATAATATAATCAGAAAAAGTACCTATTTTAGGCTTTTATGTAACTGTTGCATAAATTAATGAATATGAAATCTCCAATAAATAATCAAAAAGTACATGAACAAACTTCATAAAAAAAGCATATGAGAAAATATCAAAATTTACCAGTATTTAAAAGAAAGTAAATTAAAATATCATTGTTTTTCACTCATATTAAGAATGACCATGCTATTTGCTGTGAGTAAAACTTTACTATAAAATGGGTACATCCCCATATTATCAAGAATATAAACCGTTGAAAAGGTTTTGACATTATGTATCAAGAACTTCAAATTTTTCCTGGCTTTTTAACCTATACTTCTAATTCTAGTGGAGGGTCTATGGTAATAAGATAGTCCTAAATTTGTAAAAAGCTATTTTTATAGTGATATTTGCTGTAATGTCATTTATGTCACAGAATATCTTGAACACAGATTTTCTGAGTTTCCTTAAATTGCATGCAAAATTCTGTGCATGATTTGGTCCCTTGAAGATTCTGGGCTCTCAGGCGATGAGATTATTGTTTTGATATTTGAAGGACTAAGAAGTATTGCTTTTATCAAGAACTGTTGTTTTTATCACTGATGCTTAGTACACTAGGATGTATGCAAAATGTGTCTTTCAAAAGGGGTAAAGAAAGGGCTAGAAGGAAATACTGTACTATAAGGTATTACTTGAGTAGAAGGAATATGGGCATTTTTATTCTTCTTTCTGCTTTTCTGTATTTTTCAGATATTTTAAAATGAGTATACACTACTTTTACAATGTTAATAAAAGTTACCAAAGTGTGAACTTGATGAGCTTACCCTGGAGTCAAACAGCTCTCAAGGAAACCTCTGCAAAAAAGTGAGAAGCATTGGAAAGAATATGCAATAGTCATAAAATAGCCAACCCTTTTATTTAACTCTATACTTAAACTACTAAATGTTTTGTCTTCATTTCATACACTCACTGGCCTAAGGTCCCAGTTAGTGGGAGGAGCTCAGGGTCCCTGTCACACTGACCCTGATGGAGTCAGCTCCTGGTTGACTGTGGTTCCGCACATTCACTTCTCTGAGCCTCAGTTTCTTCATGCTTACTAATTGCACTCAGCTGGGTAGTTCACTGCGGGCATTACACGGGAAGATATAGGACTGACAGCTCCAGTTCTTGCCAAGTGTTAACTGTGATTGCAGTGGTCTTGCATATTTGTGATGGGCTGCAGGCCAGGCAGGGAAGGGACTGTATAAAGAAGTAGCTTCATAGCTGTCTGTAGGACAAGGCAGGCCACATGGGGGGAAAGTTTAGTTTTCCTCATGCATTTATACTGTGGCTGTTCTGAACATTTTTCCATGTTATTGTTTTCCTAAAATTCTTGTTCTTTCTCCTTATCATTCATGTTTCTATTAATTTTTAAAAATATTAATACTTTTTCTTAAAGTATTTTTCTAGATGCTCTTGCTTCTATATTAATAAAAACTGGAACCATAGTATTAGGATGTTGCCTATTGAAGATTGTATTTATTATATAACATTTGTTAATTAGAATTAAAATTTTAAAGTTTTAAAATAATGAGTCTAAGTAAAATGTATTCTTAAAATAAGCCTTATGTTTCTTATTTAATATTACTTTTATTCCATCCTTTAGATAAATATATTTTTTGAAGTCACAGATAATAACCCTTGGACATTTATATGAATATTTTTCAGAAACTTATGGAACGAATTCAGAATCCGGAATATTCAACAACGATGGATGTTGCACCTGTTATTTTAGCTGCTCATCGTAACAACTATGAAATTCTTACAATGCTTTTAAAGCAGGATGTGTCTTTGCCCAAGCCCCATGCTGTTGGCTGTGAATGCACGCTGTGTTCTGCAAAAAACAAAAAGGACAGCCTCAGACATTCCAGGTGAGGAAATTAAGATTTTGCTAAATAGAAGAGTAAAATCAATGTGCCTGTCAACGATACTTACTTGGGGGAAAAAGCTCTTTCAGTGCAACTTTTAAGAAATATGCTTGGGTAACTTAGGAGAGCCAGATTTCTAGGTCCTTTGTTCACGAGGTAAATTAGCAAGAGTGGAAAGGGACCACTGGGCAAGTTATAAAGAAAAACAAACTACTACTATTCCATTGTCAGCACCACCATCATGATGACCTTCATTAGCTTTTGGAGGTAGAGTCTTACTATATACATATACACACTGGCTAGCCTGGAACTCACCTTGAGGACTTAAAAGCTAATCTTAAAGTTGTGTTCTTCTGCCTTTGTGTTTCTTGAATACTTGGATTGTAGGTGTGTACCATTATCCCTGATAGAGCACAGCTTAATTGAGGAATGTGCAAAGACAATCAATGCAGCTTCCTCCTCCCAGGTGTAGCCTGAGATAGCTGCCTATAGAGATCTCCTACTGAGAATGGCTAGTCCCGCCCCTGTGTTTAACATAGTAAATGTGTGAGAGATTCCAAATGTAGCAAAACCCAACCTGATCCCAGCTTCACAGTGTATGTGCCTGTGTGAGTGTAGTTTGTCTTTTCTTCCTTCTCTTCCCACACTTTATCAGGTTTCCAAGACCCAAGCTTCACAGGTCCTGTTATATTTGTTTACTACCATATGTGTGCCGGGAGCAATGAATGCTCTCAACTACTGAGCCATCTTTCCAGCTCACAAAACTTCTCACTAAATATTTGAACTCTTTTTGCCTCTTATTTTTCTTCCTAGACCATATTTATATTTATTTCTTTACTATTTATCATCTCTTTTAACATCAAGAAAGGACCTGCCTTCTTTAGGTTCAAGAAGATCACTTCATTGGCAGTTTTCTTACAAGCGTGGCTGTGAGTTGGTTGAGAGAAGCCAGCTTTTCAGCATCAGCCTTTTATGAGCTTCGTATATGGTTTTGATACTCATTGTAGCAGCACAGAGCGATATACAGGCAGTCTTAGACATGGTAGCACACATCTGTAACCCCATGTCCTAGAATGGTAAGGCAGAAGAAGGATCATAAATTTGAGACCAGCAGAGAGTATTTAGAAAATTACTCTGCCCTAGGTATTATTATACATGGTATCCAAAGATGTTTTCATGGAGGCAAGTTGTGCAATAACCGCTTTGGTCACTGTAAAATAGAACTGTTAAAAATGCAGTGATATTTTAGAAATGTTTAGGTAATAAATACTAATAACCAAAAAATGTGATGTTCAGTTTTTATTCAATATACAGTTCTTTCACTCTTTTGTAAAGTAGTTAAAAAATAGTTGGAAGTTGAGTGTTACAAGCTGAGGACTATCATACTAATGTTGATGCTCTGATGGTTTCAGGCATCAACATGGTTAAGGAAGGATACGATTTTTTCTCTTAATGTATAGCTTGTCTACAAATTCTCCTGACCTGTGGATTATTCCTTTTTTGTTTGTTTTGTTTTGGTTTGGTTTTTGGTTGAGACAGGGTTTCTCTGTATAGCCCTGGCTGTGCTGGAACTTACTCTGTAGACCAGGCTGGTCTTGAACTCAGAAATCCACCTGCCTCTGCCTCTAAAGTGCTGGGATTAAAAGCTTGTGCCACCACTGTAAATTATTCCTAAATGTGCTGTTTAATATACATTTATACAAAGGATTCCAAGATTCTTTTTACTAGTAACTGCTACCTTAATTCTGAGGGATTGGAAAATATATTTATTTCTAATAAGGTGTAAAGTAAAGTAACAAACCAAATTTTACTCTTTCAAAATGTAAAGTTCTGATCTTAGAATATTTATAAAGTTATCATTGATCATTTTAACTTCAGAGAATTTAACCATTTTAAACTAAGACATCATGCTCTTAGCAACCCTCCAGTACATAGGAAAAACAGCCGAATTTCTGTATCCATCTCAGGACTGTTTGGCAAATTCTGTCCAAATGGCATCGTTGCTTATGGTTCTTGCACATGATCCTGTGTTAAGAAAGTTTTCCAAACTTTCATTTGTGTAAGTGTGTAATTGTCTTGTCAGCTAGGCATTTGTAGACATGCTATTACTCCATATATGGCTTTCTTATTTCCAGAGTCTCACTGACATTCCTGGTTGGTCCTTTGCTGTCACAGTCTTGCAGTCTCAGTCTTGAGAACCAGTTTTCCTTTGGTCATTTTGCCCAGGCCAGTGTTTGGTTCTCCTGACTCAGAGTTACAGGTTTACTAGCCTGAACTGATAAAACTACAGCTTTTTATTGAATGGGGACTAGGAAGGATTGAGAGAGATCTCAGCCATAGATAGCTTCAGTGGAAGGCTCGAGACTTGTGAAACAGTAAACAGTAAAAGGTTGTGAATATGAAATGACTGGAAATTAATTTAAAATCATACAGTGAGTGTGGACTGTTTCTGGATCACTTGCTGCTGCACATGGGGTCCCTTCGGTGCAGCCTTGCTTGTGCTGACATACCATTTATGAAGATTGGTCTGATAAAGTCAATCAATATAAATATAGTTGTCTATACATATTTGGGTAGTTATAGTGCAGGCAAGTGCCTCTACAGGAATACTTAAGATACAGATAAAGCAGATATGGTGGTACCTGCCCATAATCTGAGCTGCTTGAGAGGTTGAAGCAGAAGGATTGTGAGCTCAACCTGTATAATGTGGGGGGAAAAGACATATAGACAAGTGAATGTAGTTTGTTTTGTTTGTCTCTTTTTGTATATGGTATCCTGGTACATTTCCCAAGCTAGCCTTAAGTTCAAGCAAGCCTCCTCCCTAGCCCCCTCTGTGTCCATGAATGCAGACTATCTTTGCTTATAAGTAACATTATAGCTATAGATTAAATGACGAATGTGTCAGTGAATTTAGAATTTTATCTAAAAAAAAAATCCATTACAAAGAAAGTAAGAAGTTAAACAACCAACTGGAAATGGTATTTGAATCACTTTTGACTAGAGAATAATCAACAGAAAAAAAAATGGGCTAAAGAATTTGAACCGGCCATTTACAGAAGCATAACTCTAAAGCTTGAGAGGATAGTTGAGCTCCTAAAGAAATACAGGTTAAAACAGCCTAAAGTTCCATTTTCTATTACGGCTAAATTTAGGATGGCGGTGCCTACTCCAGTGAATATAACAAAGGCGTGTGGGAAATTCACTGTTTTTATTTTATTGCTCTCAATAATATCTGAGAGTATATGATATGCATGCTGTTTTTGCCCAACAATTTGTACTGTATTAGGTTGTTTTTTGTTTGTTTTTTGTTTTTTGTTTTTGTTTTGTTTTGTTTTGTTTTTAGGATTTTTGGTTTTTTCGAGACAGGGTTTCTCTGTATAGCCCTGGCTGTCCTTGAACTCACTCTGTAGACCAGGCTGGCCATGAACTCAGAAATTCGCCTGCCTCTGCTTCCCAGAGTGCTGGGATTACAGGTGTGCGTCACCACTGCCCGGCCTAAATTATATTTTTTGTCATTCTTTTTTAATTTTTATATTTTGAGAACTTTTTACATGAGCATGTTATCTATGTAATTTCTACCTCTCCTTTCTGTCTCATGCTCTTCCTGTGTTCCTCCTCCTAAATCCATGGTCTCTTAATTATTGTTTCATTGTCTCTCCCTCCCCCTCTCCGTCCCCCTCTCCCTCCCCCTCTCCCTTTCTCCCTTCCCCTCCCCCTCCCTTTCCCTCTCTCTCCCTCCCTCCCTTTCCCTTTCTCTCTCCCTCTCCCCCCTCTCCCTCTTCCTCTCTCCCTCTCCCTCTCTCCCTCTCCCACTCTCCCCCTTTCCCTTCCCCTCCCCTCCCTTTCCCTCTCCCTCTCCCCTTCTCCCTTCCCCTCCCCTTCCCTTTCCCTCTCCCTCTCCCTCTCTCTCCCTTTCCCCCTCCCTCTCCTTCTCCCTTTCTTCCTCTCCCTCTCCCTTTCCCTCCCTCTCCCTCTCCTTCTCTTCTTCTCTCCCTCTCCCCCCTCCCTCTCCCTCTCCCTCTCCCTCTCTCCTGAATCCATTTAAATGTTGCTTGTATACATGTGTGCAGGGCTGGCCATTGCGGGTTGAGCAGCCTGTGCAGGAACTCCCTCTGCTACCCCTGGAGGAAGCTAACTGTGAACAGGCACAGGTGACCTGCAGCTTTCCCTCTGAACAGCGGCACATCCACTGCTGTCATTATGCTGGTCTTGTCTAGGCAGCCATATTGTTGAGATTTCGTGGGTGCATTTTTCACTGTCATACCTATAGGACAGTTTGTAGGAAGGGGTCTGGGCCGCTGACTCTTGCAGCTTTTCTGCCTACCTCTTCTGTATTTCCCCCCCAAACCTGAGGTGAGAGGTTGCCTTGTAGAAGTAAAATATGGGGTTGTGCACCCAAAAGCTCCTGGTTCTGCATTTTGATTAGTTGTGGGTTTCTCAGAGAGTCTCAGTCTTTTGCCAGAAGAAGCTTCTCTAATGAGGTGCGAGAGACCCACTCATCCATGGGTATAAAGACAGGGACTTAGACGTTCTGTTGGTTAGGGAAACAGCCATCGGTAGTAGTCTCTCCTCTCTGGTCTGTGGCCCTCCAGCCATATGGAGTTGTTCTCTCTATGTGTCCCAGGCTAGCCCGAAGCCTGCTTTGTAACCTCCAAACTCCCAATCCTGTCTCAGCTGCCTGAGAGGTGAAAACTGCAGGCCTAGATATACCAAGGCAGCCAACATTTTGAATGTTTGAAAAAAGACAGTAATTTAAAACTGTGGAAAACATTTTCCAATGTTTGTTCTCAAAATATTTAAGTTTTAGGTGTTTCTTCTTATGGAAATATCTTGAAATAGGTATATGTATAGTTAAACTTAAATATTTTATACTTTATATGTTTTTAAAGATTGTGGATTAAAACTAACAAGGGTGTTTTAATTTTTCACATTTTGTAATCTAATTTTATCACAGGTTTCGTCTTGATATCTATAGATGTCTGGCCAGTCCAGCTCTAATAATGTTAACAGAGGAGGATCCAATTCTGAGAGCATTTGAACTTAGTGCTGACTTAAAGGAACTCAGTCTTGTGGAGGTGGAATTCAGGTGGGAAAGGATGGATGCTTTGTGTTATGACTTTTGCTGTAGACTCTCTGCCTCGGTCTGTTCGTAAGATGACTAATGCTGCCACTTAGTTCCTCCTCCTCTGTCCCTTCTCTTTAACCACTGAATCCCCAGCAGACCTTGAGGTTACCCTTGTGGCAGAGCATCTGGTTTGTAAAGTGCAGGCAGGGGTTGTACATAAAAATGCTTTGCTTGTATGGCTCTGCTCCATCTTGAAAGGTTAACACTGAACTGGAGCAGGATCAGAGACAAGTTTTCATTAGCCTTAATACAGGCATATACAATGTGTTCTTCAAAGTTCTGAGTCCAGAGACTTAGGAAAACCTACATATAACTTTTAAAGTTTAGAACTACTATACTTTAAGTACATTACATTAAAAAGAAAAACTTAGTATAACATCTGTCTTACTTAGGGGTTTACTGCTGTGAACAGACACCATGACCTAGGCAACTCATAAACCGCAACATTTAATTGGGGCTGGCAGACAGGTTCAGAGGTTTTGTTTATTACCATCAAGATGGGAACATGGTAGCATCCAGGCAGGCATGACATGGGGGAAGCTGAAAGTTCTACATCTTTGTCTGAAGGCCATTGGGAGAAGATTGACTTCCAGGCATCTAGGAGGAGGGTCTCAAGCCCATCCCCACAGTGACACATTTCTTCCAACAAGATCACACCTCCTAATAAGGCCAAGCATATTCAAACCACAGCAACACACACACACACACACACACACACACACTTTGAGGAACTCACAAGACATAGTTAAAAATTCAATTTTATTAAGATATGAGGCTATAAATAAATTTTATTTAAAAACGAAGAATTTATTTTAACTTTATTTTTGTTTCCATATAAAATAGAATTTATATAATTCTTTCCAAAAATAGATTTGAACAACTACTATGATTGTATTACATCCATGAACAAATAAAGTTAGATTTGAATGTTATCTTAAAACTCCCTTATTTCAACCTGGTGTTCAATAGGCAGAGCAAGGTCTGCAAAAGATGTTTTTACTAATGTCAGCAATGAGTTAAAAGCAGAGTTAAAACTGAAAGAATCAAAGTTATAGCTCAGCATGCTGCCACATGCCTGCAATCCCACCGTTTGTGAAGTGGAAGCAAGAGGATTGGTGTGTGAAACCAGCTCCCTGGGCTACATAACAAAGCTGTGGCTCATCAAAACTGTGTCTCAGAAAGGGAGACAAGGGAAGGGCATGGTGACACACACCTTTAATCCCAGCACTTGGGAGATAGAAGAAGAACTTTTGTGAACTCCAAGGCCAACCTGGTCTACTTGGTGATTCCTGGCCTGCAGGGCTACACATTGAGAGACCCTGTCTTTAAAAAAACAATAAGAAAAAGAGGAAGCAAGCCCCATAAAGTTATAATTAGGGTGCAAGATCCTTGCTCATCACTAACTGTATCTCTGTCTAAACTATGTAAGTACTTAATCATCTTCTCATAATCTATTAGAGATTAAGCACATTAAATCAATAAATTGTATTTTTGCTTTAGCCATCTTAAATGTTTAGATATGAGATATCCTAAGCCAGAAGGCATGTAATAAATACTTTGTCAGAGAAAGCCAGTGAATTATTCTCAGGTTATGTAGTAATGTAAAGAATAAGAAAAATGTTTTTGGGCCTTGTTGGTGTCACACGCCTTTAATCCCAGCCCTTGGAAGGCAGAGGCAGGCGGATTTCTGAGTTCGAGGCTAGCCTGGTCTACAGAGTGAGTTCCAGGACAGCCAGGGCTATTACCGTGTCTCAAAAAACCCAGAAAAAAAAAAGGAAGGAAAAAAAGAAAAATGTTTGCCTGTAAGGAAAAGGTTGAGGTTAGAGTCATAGCTTTATACAGCCAGCTCCTGGACCAGTAACCCTCTGGAAAGAGTATGCAGTGGATACAACATACTTATTTTTGATTAACTGAGTTATAAATTTAATGTAATTGATGTTTAATAAAGAATTATATACCTAAACTTCATTTCTCACAAATTATGTTAAAGACCTATTTTATAAGCAATTTAAAGACAGTGGTAAAGTATAGAAAATAGTACTTCAGAAGGGAGTTTCTTAGGAGGTGAGTTAGTGTTTTTTTTTTTAACTTGAACTTCACTCAAATGAGTGCTTTTAATTTGTCAGATCTTTTTCAGTATTAGAATAGCTTACATATGTTGTATATAATTGAAAGTTAGTGTGAGCTTAAATTACCTAGTAATATTAAAAGCATTGTTTTTATTGTTTACATGACTAATATCAAGGGAAATTTTAGCCATCTGTGATGGTTTGAATATGCTTGGTCCAGGAAGTGGTATTATTTGGAGGTGTGGCCTTGTTGGAGTAGGTGTGGCCTTGTTGGAGAAAGTGTGTCAGCGTGGGCATGGGCTTTAAGACTCTTATCCTAGCTGCCTGGAAGCCATTTTTCCCCTTTCTGCCTTTGAATGAAGATGTAGAACTCTGAGCTCCTCCAGCCTCACATCTGCCTGGATGCTGCCATGTTCCTACCTTGATGATAATGACCGAACTTCTGAACTTGTAAGCCAGCCCCAATTCAATGTTGTCCTTTTTAAGAGTTGCCTTGGTCATGGTATCTGTTCATAGCAGAAAAACCCTAATTAAGACACCATCTTACAGAGAAAGAGAAGTGAGTGAAGTAAAAAACTGAGCAAGTTTTCTCAACATTTCTCAGAGTGATTATAAAATATACTGTACTCACCTGAAATCATCAGTATGGGCACAGGAAGCATGTTTCTCCAAATCCATGGAGAATTTCTGCACCAGGAAGCTCCTGTGTCAGCAAGAAAAGAGAAGATCTTATGCAGTCCTGTCAGAATTTAAATACTGCTGAATAAAGTAATTTCCAGAGAATTTAATCTCCTTGGACAGTGGGAGTGACATTCCTGATTGAAGGCTGTGCATTTTGTAGGAATGATTATGAAGAACTAGCCCGTCAGTGCAAAATGTTTGCCAAAGATTTGCTTGCACAAGCCCGGAATTCTCGTGAACTGGAAGTTATCCTAAACCACACATCAAGTGATGAGCCTCTTGATAAACGGGGACTACTAGAGGAAAGAATGAACTTAAGTCGTCTGAAACTTGCTATTAAATACAACCAGAAGGAGGTAGGAAGCTTTCTGTGATGTATTTATTTTCTTTACCTTGGTTCTCAAATAAAATAAAAGTTGTAACAATATAAACAGTATAGCATTTATAACTCAATAGTGTATATGTAGCTTAAAGGAAAGGTCATGGTAGTCTGGAAGTAGAATGATCCTGTTCAGAAGGTCAGATCTCTGGTTTCTGAACATCAGCCGGACCACGAATAGTGTGCTCAGCATGCTCAGATGGGTGAGCTGAAAGTGTGACCCTGAAGGAAGTCACACTGCGTCCCTTCTGCTAGAGTCTGCTGGCCACAGGAGCCACAGGCTACTGAGTTGAAGGACGGATGGGAACAGTGATGGCGTCTTTTCCCACCACCTCTCGGTGACAGGAATATAGAGAATCCATGTCCATGCCTCAAACTACTGTAGACTTAGAACATATGTAATTGAAATCTTGTTTTTCTAGATAATACTTAATATAATTTCTAATTATTATTATATTAAGGATGCAAAGTACAGTAATAAGGTTAAATTTTCTTTGATATTTAGGGAAAGGTAATGTAATTGAGTTCTGGCTGCTGCTAAAAGAGTGCTTTGGGAAGAAAGACTTCCAGTCCCAGGTATCTTACCTTGTGGGACAAATTAAGTTCCCCCCAGAACACTGAAATTCAAACAGAAGAATAGGAAACGAAGTTAAGGGGCTGGAGAGATGGCTGCTTTTCTAGAGGACCTAGGTTCATTTCTCAGCACCCACATCCCAGCTCATGGTTGTCTGTAACACCAGTTCCAGGGGATCCAATGCCCTATTCTGGACTCTGTGCGCACCAAACACACAATTGATACACAGATATATACATATAAACCAAGTGTTTGTACACATACAATAAGATTTAAAAATTAAAGAATGACATATGATATAATTGTTAAAATTAGTGTTTGAGACAGGATTTCTCTGTGTAGCCCTCACTGTCCTGGAACTCAGTCTGTAGACTAGGCTGGCCTCAAACCCATAGAGATTGCCTGCCTCTGCCTCCTGAGTCCTGGGATTAAAGGCGTATGACACCAACATTTTTTTAAAATGTAACATTGACAAAATAATATCTTAGATTACTTGAGTAATATGATTATAGATTGGTAATAGGAAATCTGATTAAGATATATAAGAAAAACATTGCCATTTAAATTTATAAGCTAAGAAACTTTATAAAATTGTACAAATTAACTTTTGTACTTGAACTAGAATTTTGTTCTTATTTGAGATTTTTCTTCTCACATGAAATTTACTATTAACCAAGTTTAAGAGTATTTTTAGGGGGCTGGTGTGGTGGCTTAGTGGTTTAGAGTACTTGTTGCTTTTGCTCAGGACCCTGGTTTGGTTCCTCGAACCCATGTGGTGGCTCACAAACATCTGTGATTCATTTACAAGGGATCCCAATGCCCTGTTCTTACCTCTGCAAATACCATGTACTACCATGGTATAGATACATGCATATAGGTAAAACATACACACACAAAAATCTAAAAAACTAATTTTTAAAGCATATTTTTAATGGCTCAGGCCTGTAATCCCAGCTACTGAGACAGAAAGCTCTCTAGTCCAAGATCATCCTAGACAGCTTAGCAAGACTTCCTCCAGTGAGGGCTAACAAGAGGGCTGAGGACTTAGCTGAGTGGAGAGCACTTGCCTACCATGTGCAAGACCCTAGCTTCAGTCCTGCACAACAGGAGGAGATTAGTTCCTCTGGCATATTTTAAGTCACTCTCTGTGTTTTTGTGAAGTGTGTCTAGATCTAATATTTGGACTATTTTTATCACACCATCTCTGTTCCTTAGAAGTTAGGAACTAAATCTTTCTCAAAGATTAGTTAGTGCAGTCCATGGAATGCACATCAACTTTCAACATATTGAATGTCTTTGTGCTGGCTAATAAAGGCTCGTGATAGTCTTTAATACTGCTAATACTGTTAATACTTAAACTGGCATGTGCTGTGAACAAGGCAATATCCTAAGAACTTGACACTGAATCTTCACAAGTTCGTGAGGAGCTACTATTGCTATACAGATGTTAAAAATGAGGGCTGGGAAGTTTGGAGAAGCTGAAAACTTACTCATGGTCATTTAGTCTGTGTCAGAGCCTAGATCTGAATCTGCATAATCAGGCTCAAACCTCTTCACTCTCAGTTGTAAGAGGGGGGAAACAAACCCTGTAAACTTTGTGGGCTTTTTCTACTACTGTTAAGTTTGAATTGAATATCAGTCAGTTACTATTTAAAGGTTTTTTTCCCCTTTTGTTTTTTATGTTTCTGTATGTCCTTTTCAGTTTGTCTCCCAGTCAAATTGCCAGCAGTTCCTGAACACCGTTTGGTTCGGACAGATGTCAGGTTACCGCCGTAAGCCCACCTGTAAGAAGATAATGACTGTTTTGACAGTTGGCATCTTCTGGCCAGTTTTGTCACTATGTTATTTGATAGCTCCCAAATCTCAATTTGGTCGAATCATTCACACGCCTTTCATGAAGTTTATTATTCATGGGGCATCATATTTCACATTCTTGCTGTTACTGAATCTCTACTCACTTGTCTACAATGAGGACAAGAAAAATACAATGGGGCCAGCACTTGAGAGAATAGACTACCTTCTCATTCTGTGGATTATTGGTAAGTATCAAGTGAGTTCAGAAGATTTGCCTTTGTTATTTAATATGCCCTGCTTGATGACATTATGAGCATGGAGTTTAATTTGCAATTTTGTTCTTTGGCACAGCTAAGACACGAGTATTTTCCTGATCATTTATCTAATACTTTTACAAAGGTTAATATTCCTGATTTTATAACTTTATATTGCTTAAACATATGAAAGTCAAATATTCTTTCTGTGTGTCTGTCTCTCTGTATCTCTCTTTGTGTGTGTGTGTGTGTGTGTGTGTTTATGCATGTGTTTGTGCTGGTGCGCATGTGTGGGTGTGAATACAGTGAGGGCTCATTATGTGACAAAACGTTTCCCGGGGAGATACAGCATATACATCTACTTAAAACAGATAGGGATCTCATGGATGACCAAAGTATGGATACCATCAAAGTCCAATTTGATGAACTAGTGAGTTGTATTGGGCTTCCCTACAGGAATATGGGTGAAGGGTTACTTAATAGAACAGAAATAACTCAAAGGCAGCTGTGTCACTGAGGCCCACCCCAGCATGAGTTACATACAGCTCACAAAGCTAGGAACCTAGAACACACAGTACAGCCTGCAGGCAGCTCAGCTCAGGGGCTTGGATGGAGAGTGTCCTTTCCAGGTGCCTCAGCTGGTCTAACCCAACTCTTGCAGGCAACATCTAGTTTCTGCTTCTTCTAGGCAACTGGTCTTGTCTGAGTTGTCTTTGAAAGCTTGCTTTCCTTTGGTCTGAGAGAAACTCTGAGCTTCTATAATTTACTCAGGCAGGGAGGGGGCCTAGTGAATCTGGTCAGTTGCAGGGACTTTATGAAGCCATTTACCTTCCTGCCTAAGGAGCTTCTCTGCAGAGTGGAACCTTTCAATCTCCAGTTACACATCAGGATGCAAATGTTATACCTCAGGGATATCCACCTCACTTATTAAGACAGTATCTCACTGAGGGGTGGGGCTGGATTAGACCATGCTGGCTGGCCAGCAAATCCTAGTGATTTCCTGAGTCTGCTGTTAGTATTATAGGTGTTTGCTGCTGTATCTGGTGCTCTCCCCCCCTTTCTCTGTCTCTGTCTCTGTCTCTGTCTCTGTCTCTCTCTCTCTCTCTCTCTCTCTCTCTCTCTGTGTGTGTGTGTGTGTGTGTGTGTGTGTGTGTGAGAGAGAGAGAGAGAGAGAGAGAGAGAGAGAGAGAGAGAGTGTGTGTCTGTGTGCTAGGAATCTAATTCAGATCATCATATTTGCACAGCAAACATAGACTGAGCTGTCTTCCCTGCTTGTAAGTTAGAAGCTCTTTTAATTGTATGTGTGTGTGAATGTATGTATATACATGTAATGCATGGAGGCCAAAAGTCAAAGTAGGGTGCATGATTGCTCAGCTGCTCCCACCTTGTTTTTTGAGGCAGGGTCTCTCACCTAACCATGATCTCCCCAATATGGATAGACTGGCTGGCTCTAGGCATCTGCCTGTCTCTGCCTCCCTGGCACTGGGATTATTGGGGTTCACTATGCACCTAGTGAAGGAACTCTGGTCAGCATGTGGTGAGTGTGGTGAGCATGGCTCTGGCAAGCCTTGCCCTTCTCCCCGATTCCTACCGCCTTTCTAAAAACCCTTAGATTAGATTCCTAAAGCTAGCCACCAAGGTCTAGTCCCTTTGGTCACTTCCTTCTCCTGAGGCTGATTAACAAGGTCTAGGTCTAGCTATTAAAGTATTAAAGTCCAGCAATCAAAAGCCCCTTTTGAATCACGTAATTAGCATGCCCAATTAAATTAATATCCTAACACAAGGTTTCTTGTAACTTTATAACCTGGCATTTTCTTCTCTCTCTCTCTCTCTCTCTCTCTCTCTCTCTCTCTCTCTCTCTCTCTCTCTCTCTCTCTCTCTCTCTCTCTCTCCTTAAAGATTTATTTATTTATTTTATGCATATGAGTACACTACCATTGCTCTCTTCAGATACACCAGAAGAGGCCACCAGACACCATTACAGATGGTTGTGAGCCAACATGTGGTTGCTGGGAATTGAACTCAGGACCTCTGGAAGAGCAGTCAGTGCCCTTAACCGCTGAACCATCTTTCCAGCCCCATCCTGGCATTTCCTTATGTGCCACTTCTGTCTTCTCTCTATCTGGAGGCAGTCCTCTGTGTGTTCTCCTTTCCCTCTGGGGACAAATACCCTTCCCCCTTTCCCATGGTTCTTTCTCCTTCCTGATCATCATCCTCTATCTTCTGTCATCCTTGTCTTTTATTCCCTGCCCTCTGTAGCTCTGGGGAAAATAAATACCCTTTGTCTTGGGGTCCTTTCCCTAACACCTGGCCTTTTATGTCTGTGCTGGAGATCTCAGTTCACTTCCCCAGTCTTGCATGTCAAGCACTTTACCAACTGAGTATATTATGGTGATGCCCCTGCAGGCTTTATTGCTGGCAGGAAAAGGTGATCAGAATGAGGGAAGAATGAAACATGGCTCGGCCCAAGCTTGCCGTAGCTGGCGCTGGACCACGACTTCTAGAGTTGGCCCAGATCATTTTACTTTAGCCATATTTAAGCACAGTACCATTTTTGGGAAAAAGTGTTGAGATAACAATTAACTCAGCCCCGTAAGTACAACAAAGCTTTAAAAATGTTTATCTTGAAGTTCTTAGGAGAGTACCTATGGCTTCATCCATAAGATGGTTTCTTGACTTAGAAACAATGCTCAAGATAAGGGTCTAGGAAAAATGACTAAAGTAAACATAATAGCGGGGAGTCAGGATTGGCCTGGCCCTAAGATGACATAGAAGTCACGAAGGCTGTTGTAAAGCACAAGTGGCATCACTCTTAAGAATGGGTTTTATGGTCTAGGCATCTGGAGTCAGTGTTTCTTGGTATGGAAATCCTGTCTTCCATTTCCAGTGGGTGTCTGGATCTGTTTCCTGTCACCCGCACTCATCAGGTTACACCCAGATGAGGGGAGCTTAGGCCTCTCTCTCTCGGGGATCGAGGGGAATTGTAGGCAGACAGTGGGAGCCTATAGCATTGGAGACAGTGAGTGTAGCCAGTGAGTCTAGAGTCCACACTAGAGATGGGCCAGAGGGTTCAGAGCGGTAGCTGACTCTGGGTTCTCTGCCTGAAGGGGGCGTGAGAGGACAGGATTTGCTTTTGTAATGAGTGAAGTTTAGAAGAAATGGGAGTTGGGGTTATTCAAGCAATGCAGTAATTCATATTGAACAACAAGAGGGATGGAGTGCTAATAACTGAACCGAGAAGACAATCTGCAAGTGTGAATTTGAGGCAGAGATCAGCTCAGTTGGATACATCTCTAACTAGAGGAGCAGAGCAGAAGAATGCCTAAATAAGTTGAGTTTAGATAGAAGTTGTTATATAAATATGAATTAAGTTTAAATATATGTGCTTAAAGAGTTGGGAAGATAGCTCAGTCAGTAGAATGCCTACTGTGCAGGCTTGAGGCCCTGAGTTCAGGTCCACAGCACACATAAAAGTCAGGCACTCCAGTGTGCACCTGTAGCCTCAGTGCTGTGAAGACAGAGACCGGTGGATCCTGGAGCTTGTCGGCCAGCCAGCAACGGTCTCCAAGTTCACTGAGACCCTGTTTCAAGAGGTAAGGTGGAGAGGTGATTGAGGAGATCACCTGTACTGACCTCTGGCTTCTGTACATATGTGCATGCATGCACACATTCACTGATCACACAAAAATTACAGAAATTTGAGACTGTTGTCACAAGATGCTATTTTAAAGGCACTAGACTAGATAAGATCATGAAAGCACTATATTTCATAGTTACAAGAGTCCAGAACACCATGGGGGCGCTCATATGCATGCATTTATCTTCCTAGTTTATGTCACATCAGTTAGTGTCCCATTCTGGCCAAATATGAAACTTAAGGTTATTTTTTTAAGTCACATGAAACATAAGGATTTTTCTTGCAAGTTTTAAAAGATCTTCACTAAAAGGCTGTTGCTCCCCTCCACTGTCCCCTACTGCCTTTGGAATACAATTATATTGGGATATAGTTAACCCAAGAGCTAGAAACACTTTGCCTCTTAAAGTATTATTTAGCATATAGTTGAATTAATAAACCTGGCTTTTTTTTTTTTTTTATCATTTTAGGGATGATTTGGTCAGACATTAAGAGACTGTGGTATGAAGGGTTGGAAGACTTTTTAGAAGAATCTCGTAACCAGCTCAGCTTTGTTATGAATTCCCTTTACCTGGCAACCTTTGCCCTCAAAGTGGTGGCTCACAACAAGGTGACTGTTTATTGTCAGTCAAAGATACATTTACTGCAAAAACTAAGATAACTGTATGTAATTCAGACTTAATATAGATTCAAATCTATGTCTGCTTTATTTCCATTTTAAAATAATCTGTGTGGATGTGGTTGCTTACTTTTTCAGTCCTTTGAGCGGTTTACCTTTTCATTAATGGTTACACAACATGCGTTGGGTACCATGGTTGATGTTAGATACACTGTATCTAATTTCACTTTCTCAGCAATTCTTTAAGACAGAACAGAGTTATTATCCTCATTTTGCCAATAAGAAAATGACTCAGAGATATTAATAACATATCTAAAACTATATAGTTTTTAAAAAGATGATTTAAATACAGGTCCTAGCTATGTTCTTTCTACCAAATGTTTTATTTCTTCATTTAGCTCATTTACTTAATCTCTTACTTTCATCAGTATTTATGATTTCTCAAAGCGAGAAAATATACTAGTCTCTATGTTAGCTATGGGGTGTCACATTTAAAGAACTAAGATATTTAATATTACCTGATTTTTTTTTTGCTATTTATATAGAAAGAACAACATGATTCTATCAGTTTATTTTATGTAACATCTATTTGTTTAATTGGTCAAAAGTATGCAGCATGTTGGTGAGAGAGCACTTCAGTGACTGGCGTGAGGAAGTGCTAAAAGTCAGAATTGCCTCCCTAGAAATGAACGTGGTCAGATATAGTGCCTGATAGGTTGGGTAGCATTGATTTTTCAGACTAATTTCTTTATTTCTAGAGGTAGTTTTCAAATTCAAACCAGACATTTTGAGAGTGGAAGGATGTGTGGTTCACAGTCACTAGAACGACTGGTCTAAGGTCACAGCCAGCAGGACAGGCAGACAGCCATGGTGTCTAGGTACAACAGCACTTTCGTTTGTTATTTGAAGTGTGTATGAGGGTGACTTTTGTAGTGTGCTCTAAGTTCCTAAGTCAAAGGACTATGTTTAGTATGGCATCTAACTAACTGACAACGTACATTTATATTATAGCATTTAGAGAAAGTAGCTAATATTTCACTTATAAAATGTTTAATAAGTTTTATAACTTATGTCTTTTAAACCAAAGAATTTCTGATAAATCTCTGCATATAATATGGTACTTCCTAACATACATGGAAATCTTTTGTTTGACTAGAACATTATTTAGATCGCCTACAAGATGACAATTTCAGACATTTTAGACTATTTCTCTTCATTTTCCTGACTGACCTTGGGCTTCTCTTCCTGCCTCCAGTTTCATGACTTTGCTGACCGGAAGGACTGGGATGCATTCCACCCCACACTTGTAGCAGAAGGACTCTTTGCTTTTGCAAATGTTCTGAGTTACCTTCGGCTCTTCTTTATGTATACAACCAGCTCTATTCTGGGCCCACTGCAGGTAAATAAAAGTCTTCAAGAATGTCTGTTACTTGGCATTACTGTTGCGCCTGCTTACCCACTTCAGCACTGTTCTCATGATGTGCAAACTCCACTTGGCTTTTGAAAATGACTAGCAAGACTTTGCTTCTGGCTCATTGATAATTTTCTTTTAAGAACTGAAACTTAATCAAGCTGTGGACCATGTGGTCCTCTTCCCTTCATTCTTTGGCTATAAATATTCTTAATAAGGTAAGTTTCACAGAAAGAAGTAACATAAAAGTCTGGTTTTTACCAAAATAAATTTCATATTTAAACTTTGAAAAATAGTTGGCTTTTAATAAAAATACTGTCTACAGGATTTTAACATCTAGATGTATACATGTGAAATGAATGACAATGATAACATAAGACCAGTCTGGGAGAAGCATCAATACACTATTGTAAGGCTCTCCACTATATACAAAGTAGTGTGAGACTTGAAAATAGGCTAGGAAAGGCCATCCAGAGTCTGCCCCACCTGGGGATCCATCCCATATACAGTCACCAAACGTGGATATTATTTTGGATGCCGGGGAAGTGCTTGCTGACAGGCGCCTGATATGGGTGTCTCCTGAGAGGCTCTCTGCCAGTGCCTGATAAATACAGATTCTTGCAGTCTGCAAGTGGGATGAATCCCTAGGTGGGCCAGTCTCTGGATGGCCTTTCCTTCAGTCTCTGCTCCACTCTTTGTATTTCCTTTAGACAGGAGCAATTATAGGTTAAAATTTTGGAGAGGGGTGGGTGGCCCCATCCCTCAACCGGGAGATGGTTCTCTCTCCCCTTTGTTGGGGTTGGGTATTCAGCTAATGTCATCCTCATGGGACCCTGGGAGGCTCTTGCTTTCCTGGCATCTGGGACTTTCTGGTTGCTACCCCCAGTTCCCCATCCCCCATTGCTACAGACCTCTGTTCAATTTCCTAACTCTCTGTACATCTTCTCCATCTCCTCCCATACCTGATTCTTCCCTTCTCCCCACTCCTTATCTTCCTCCCAAGTCCCTCCCATCCTCTACTTCCCTTGATTATTTTGTTCTCCCTTCTAAGTAGGACTGAAGCATCCATTCTTTGGTCTTCCTTTCTCTTGAGTTTCATGTGATCCATGAGTTGTATCATGGTTTTCTTGTGGAGTTCATATCCTCTCCAGAACCCTCAATGCTTCCCTCAACTCTTCAACAAGACTCCTCAAGGTCTATCTAATGTTTGGCTGTGGGTCCCTGCGTTCATTTTGGTCAGCTGCTGAGTGGAGCCTCTCAGAGGATAGCTATGCTAGGTTCCTGTCTACAAACATAACAGTATCATTAATAGTGTCAGGAATTGGTTCTTGCCCATGAGATAGGTCATAATTTGGTGTAGTCATTGGTTGGCTATTCCCTCAGTCTCTGCTCTATCTTTGTCCCTGAACATCTCGTAGGCAGGACACATTTAGGGTCGAAGGTGTTTTGGGTGAGTTACTGTCCTTCTCCTTCTACTGGGAGTCCTGCCTGGTTAGAAGAGGTGTTCACTTCCAGACCCACATCCCTCACTGCTGGGAGTCTCAGCTAGAGTCACCCCATCTACCCCTGGGGCCTCCATCCATGTGTCTGACATGTCCTAGAGATTGCTTTTCCTTCTCTGCCCTCCTCTCTCTACGTCTGACCCCCTGCCTCACCCCACTCTCCTTCCCATCCCCTTTCTACCTAGTTCCCTCCTCCCATCTACTTCTCATATCTATTTTGTTTCCCTTTTTAAGAAAGATTCAACCATCCTCCCTTGGACCCCTCTTGTTATTTGGCTTCTTTGGGTCTGTTGATTATAATGTGGTTATCCTGTACTTTATAGCTAATATCCACTTATAAGTGAGTACTTACCATGTGTGTCCTTTTGGGTCTGGGTTACCTCACTCAGAATGATTTTTTTTCTAGTTCCATCCAATTGCCTGTGAAATTCATGATGTCCTTTTTTTTTTTTTTTTTTAAAAATGGCTGAGTAGTATTCCACTGTGAGCCATCTCTCCAGTCCCCTTGTAATTTTTAAAAAGCATTTCATAGAGTTTTTCATTGGAGTCATCTAATCCTTGGCTTTTCTTAGGTGAGAGATTGTTTTTATTGGTTTAATTTTTATATTAATTATGGGATTTTTAATATTACTTATAGACTTTTATATCTTCATGACTACTTAATCTTGGTAGGTATATTTCTAGCCAATTTGTTGTTTATAGTAGTATCCTCTGATCCTCTCTGTCTCTCTCTGTGTGGGGTGTGTGTGTGTGTGTGTGTTCATTTGCATGCACACCCATGTATAGAGTCATGAGGTTGAACGCAGGTTTCTTCCCTGACACCTGGTACTATCTACCTTATCTTTTGAAACAGGATTTCTCACTAAAGTCAGCTCACTGTCTGAATACTTGGCCAGTGAGCTCTGGAGATCTCCTTATTTCTTTGTCCTCCCCATTCTTGCAGATGACCTAGCATTTTCACAGGGGTGCGGGGTCTCAACTCAGGTGCCCACGCTTGTGTGGCAGGCACTTTCTGTGGGGCATTTTCTCAATTAGTGATCAAGGGGGCAGGGCTCCTTGAGGGTGGTACCATCTCTGGGATGGTAGTCTTGGGTTCTATAAAAGAGGCACTTACTGATGGCCCATGTCCCCAGACCTCTTTTCTCTTTCTTACAGGTTTTTGAAGTCACACACACATTAGAGTCCATGGGCTTTTGTAATCCTCCTGCCTCAGCCTCTAGTACTGCACAGACTGTGTGTTCTGCTGCACATAGCTTTATTTACATTTTTTTGACAATCAAGAACATTTTTTTCTCAGTCTACACTAGTATTAACTCCTTTATAAACTTCAGTATTGATAGCTTAATTCTCTTTCTCTTTTATTTCTTTACACACTCATATGTTATATTATTATATCTACAAATGCATAATGCTGTGTGTACTGGCTGGTTTTGTATGTCAACTTGATATACAAGCTGGAGTTATCACAGAGAAAGGAGTTTCAGTTGGGGAAGTGCCTCCATGAGATCCAACTGTGGGGCATTTTCTCAATTAATGATCAAGGGGGCAGGGCCCCTTGTGGGTGGTACCATCCCTGGGCTGGTAGTCTTGGGTTCTATAAGAAAGCAGGCTGTGCAAGCCAGGGGAAGCAAGCTAATAAGAAACATCCCTCCATGGCCTCTGCATCAGCTCCTGCTTCCTGACCTGTTTGAGTTCCAGTCCTGACTTCCTTTGGTGATGAACAGCAGTGTGGAAGTGTAAGCTGAATAAACCCTTTCCTCCCCAACTTGCTTCTTGGTCATGATGTTTGTGCAGGAATAGAAACCCTGACTAAGACACTGTGACCTTGTTCACAAAAACAAAAACAGAAACAAAAACAAAAAACAAAACATTTTGTGGACATCAGCATGCATAATGCTATGCTTATGTCCAGAGGAAAACATTTAGTTTTTGCTGCTTGCCCATCACATACAAGTTTAGCACTCTCACTGGCACTTGCTCCTCTGGTATCTCCTGTACTATATTTAATTCTGTATTATGGAAGAACTGATGTCAGTTTCTGCTGTCCTCCTTCAGTACTACTTACCTTGATATTCAAATTGGTTACACTTATTTTTCTTAAACTTAGTTGTGTGTTAAAACTTAGTTGTGTATGTTAAAATTTTTTAAATTATTTTTGAAAATTAAAATTATATCATAAGTGGTCACTTTCAAAAACTCTATTTATAAATAAGTGGACAGTGCAGGAACTTTCTTCAAAGGTCATCTTTCCTGAAGTTGTCAAAAGCAATTGCTTCATTGCTGCCTTAGCACACTCCCTGCTGACTCAGGTGGTCTATTCTGAATAGTCACAGGCTGAATGAATGACTTTGTTTTCTGAAGTGACCCACTAAAGTTACTTCCAGTACAGTAAGGAAAATGTATCTCTTCTCTTTCTCACGTTGAGAGTTTTGTAATGCTAAACTCAACGCTGTTTCTTCTGTCATAATTTTGCTAGAGTGCCAGAAGAGTGCAGTTCAGGCTTTGGAAAGCACCCCGTGGCTTAGTCAGTGCTGCAGCCAGGGTGCCCTGTGACTTAGTCAGTGCTGCAGCCAGGGTGCCCTGTGACTTAGTCAGTGCTGCAGCCAGGGTGTCCTGTGACTTAGTCAGTGCTGCAGCCAGGGTGCCCTGTGACTTAGTCACTGCTGCAGCCAGGGTGCCCTGTGACTTAGTCAGTGCTGCAGCCAGGGTGCCCTGTGACTTAGTCAGTGCTGCAGCCAGGGTGTCCTGTGACTTAGTCAGTGCTGCAGCCAGGGTGCCCTGTGACTTAGTCACTGCTGCAGCCAGGGTGCCCTGTGACTTAGTCAGTGCTGCAGCCAGGTGTCCTGTGACTTAGTCAGTGCTGCAGCCAGGGTGCCCTGTGACTTAGTCAGTGCTGCAGCCAGGGTGCCCTGTGACTTAGTCACTGCTGCAGCCAGGGTGCTCAGCTCGTGGTGTGCAGATCACACTGCTTCTGTTTAAGTAGCCGGCTCACTCTAGTGGGATAAAGGAGCTTTGTCACTCACTTGTAAATACCACACATGCGCGCGCACGCGCGCACACGTGCACATATACACACACACACACACACACACACACACACACACACACACACACACACGACTGACTTTGAACTCAGAAATCTTCTGCCTCCACTTTCCTAGTGCTGTGATTCACAGGTGTGCATGGCCACACCCAGCCTGTACTGTTTTCATTATGTGATGTTCTATAAGTGTTCTATGCAAGCACAGAACATATAAATATATAATATATATAAATATACAGCACTCCTTTTAAACAGTGATTAGAATGTTCTACATTTTTACTGCCTCTGTCAATGATACATTACATTTTTAATAGTAGGTCCTTTTGTACATTCTACCCAGTCGTTACCTTTTAGGGCTAATTCCTCTTCAGAAAGTACTGTCAGGAACTGGACAGATGGCTCAGCAGTTAAGAGTACTTTCTGTTTTAATAGAGACCTATATTTGTTTCTTAGAATCTTACATGGTGACTTAAAACCTCCTGTAACTAGAGCTCCAAGAGCCAATCTCCTTTACTGGCCTCTCTGGACCATGGTACACACACATACATGAAGGCAAATACACCTACACATAAAATAAAAATAAAGATTTTAAAATATGCATAGTAAATGTTAAGAAGTGCTGTCAAAGTATTCCTTAATTAAAAAAATCAAGGTTTATTAAAAGTACATAATTTTCAGACAATGAAGTATAGGAACAAAATTGAAATTAGACTTGAATAAAGTCTCTCATTGTCCCATGAGAATTACAAAAAAATGGTGATTATTACCTCATAGTACTAGAGCAACTTGCACAGAGGATACTGTTGCATAGCAGGGAGGCAAGAGAAAGACAGTCACTCCTGGAAAGGAGCAAGGGCATTCTGGGTGATGGCGCTGTCCTTCAGGAGTTAGCTGAGAATTAGTTACAAAATCAGATGAAATGTTTCATTTTAAAATGATTTACTGTTTGTAAACTTTAAGAAGCCACATAAATATTATCATTTGAGTCTGATGGCAAGATTGACCATTGTCCGTGTCTCAACAACAACAACAACAACAATAATAATAATAAATAGAAGGAGATGATGTCCTTATTCTCTCTCCACAGCAATGATACCCTTTGAAGACTTTGTGTGGCAAGGGCTGTGCATTTAATACTCATGGCACTGGTTTGATAGAATGACTTTTTGTCAGGTAGCTGTGTTGTTTGCTTTATTTTTTATATTCCCACAGCTGGAGCTTTGGTGCTCTTAACATAACATTGAGATAATTTAACAAGGCTAAATAAAGGGTGTGACTTATGGATCATATGTTTATTTTTCTTTTATTACTGGGTAATTTTATTTAATACATAGTTTTCCCAACAGTTTTAATGTACACCCGTGTGATACGTCCACAGATTTCGATGGGACAGATGTTACAAGATTTTGGGAAATTTCTGGGAATGTTCCTCCTTGTTCTGTTTTCCTTCACTATTGGACTGACTCAGCTCTATGACAAAGGGTACACTTCCAAAGAGCAGAAGGATTGTGTGGGCATCTTCTGTGAACAGCAAAGCAACGATACCTTCCACTCGTGAGTCTTCAGATTTTACTAGTTGGGCTTTATTGAGTTCTGTGTAGGTTGCTCATTACACAAAAACAACTTAAATTGTTCTTTAAAGAAATCCTTTTTGAATATCTGTAAGCATTAACAAATGCTCATTTTTCTTGAATCATTTTTCATCATCTTTACCTATAGGATCTTAAGTAGGTCCAAATCATTCCATGTGTCTTTTCTACTGAAATCTGTCTGAACAAAGGACATTTGACATTTTTATACTCTTAGCACCTTGGGAAATTTCTTTATCCATCTCATATGTTAGAATGTTCAGCATCTCTGCCTTTAAACTAGTAATGCATGTAGCAACTCTTGGTCACCAGGACAACCCAGAGCACTCATGTGTCAGGGTTTGAAAGGTCACTAGAGCTGAGGGCCTGTCCCCTGGTGTGTCATAAAGAATGGTACAGCCACTATAAATTAGACAGAATACTCCATCAGGTTCCTTTTCCAGTGCTGGGGATCCAGGCCAGGGAACTGCATGCACGAGGCAAGTACTGCACACCAAAGTCACACCCCAGTCTTACTCTCCTCGTTGTTAAATAAGATACAGACAGGTGTGGACTTGTCTGTCATTTGTGTGTTCTTATTATGTGTCGATGTGTCCTCTCATTTGACAAACAAGATTTCTGGGCTGGCCGAGATAGACAGGCAATAGGAGGATCATGTAGGACCTTGCTGTCCTTGTAATGATTTGGAGCTATAGCAATTTAAAGTCACCTGAAGGCTGAAGCAGAGGACTGATATCTAACTAGATACCATATGGACTGCTGTATTGGGACTAGAAATGCAGTAAAAAAAAAATTAAATAGGAATAATATCTTTGCAAATGTGTCCTCATTTAAAGTAAGATTTTTAGGGGCTGGACAGATGTCCTAATGGTTAAGAGCACTTACTGATCTTGCAGAGGACCAGGGTTTGGTTTCCAGTGCCCACTGGTGGCTCACAGCTGTAACTCCATTCCTGGGATCTGGTGCCCTCTCTTGACCTCTACAGGATTCTGCATGCATGTAGTACACATACATACACTCAGGCACACACACATAAATTAAAAATAACATTTAAAATAAGACCATATATACTGTGAAAATACAAAATAAAACAAAAACTTTTTTATAATGTATTATACAAGAATTACTAATGGTTCATATGTATAATTTTGATATAAATGTATGTCTGTTCTTGCTAATTAGTTTCCTTTTAAGTAGAATGTACTTGCCCGTACAGGTTCATCGGTACCTGCTTCGCTCTGTTCTGGTACATCTTCTCCTTAGCACACGTGGCCATCTTTGTCACCAGGTTTAGCTATGGGGAAGAACTGCAGTCCTTCGTTGGAGCTGTGATTGTTGGAACTTACAATGTCGTGGTTGTGATTGTGCTTACAAAGCTGCTGGTAGCAATGCTTCACAAGAGCTTTCAGCTGATAGCAGTGAGTGTTCTCTCCAAGTCACATGGAATGCACGAAACCAAGCAACTAAAGATTACAGAATTTATGAATAACATTTTAAATTAAATATAGACTTAAAATATAATGACTAATAATTACACGTCTTTGGCCCATTCTTTTACTCTATAAGATGTGGGAACATTTAGACAGTTTTAATCAACATGTCCCAACCTTCCCATGCATTCAGTTGTGTCTGTGTTCTTATTCTACCCTGCATTTCCTCACAGAATCATGAGGATAAAGAATGGAAGTTTGCTCGAGCAAAGCTGTGGCTTAGCTACTTTGATGACAAATGCACACTGCCCCCTCCGTTCAACATTATTCCTTCTCCAAAGACAATCTGCTATATGATCAGTAGCCTCAGCAAGTGGGTTTGCTCGCACACCTCGAAAGGCAAGGTCAAACGGCAGAACAGTTTAAAGGTGAGATTAGAGGTCTGAATTGCACCACAGTTTTATAATTGTTAATTTCAACTGTAGTTCTTTCTTTGTCCTATTTATTTATACACAGTCTTATTATATAGCTGGCGTGGAACTTGGCTTTGTAGACCAGGCTGGTCTACAATTTGCATCCTGTGTCTGCCTACCAGGGGCTGGGATGATGGGTGCTTGCTACCAGCTGTGTATGGCCACGCCCAACTCAGATGTTTCAAAACAAATGTGCAGGTTTGATAAGGGCTATGCTGACATGTTTTAGTTGTATTCCTAATGCGTGATTTACTATAGTGTATAAAAACTCAATAAATAATTGATAATAAAAAACAGAACTAAGGACTTTTTTAGTTGGTTTGCTGCTTTTTTTTTTTGGTTTTCAAGTTTCCCTAACACATGAATTCCTTTCCCATTGTCTTTCACTATAGATTTTAGGAACGATTATTAGTTTGTACTGCTTTTAGGTCTTGAAAGTTACTCAGTGTATTTCTTGCCCAATGTGTACTGCCTGTAAACCATGGATTGGTAAGTTTCCTAAAAGACCAGACAATAAATATCTCACATTTGGTAAGCCAAACAAAACAGAAAACACCATCTAAGAAGTTATACAAGAGAATAATTTCCAAAAACTTATAGATGAAATTAAAAATGCAACAGTAAGTCGAGGTTACTGTAATAGGTACTAGGGAAAACAGAATTCCCTGTAATTGTGTTAAATTTTTGCTTAATTAGAGTTGGAAACCAAGTTGCCCATTATAGAATTGTTTACAAAGATCCGTCTGTAAAACCTCTCTCTACCCACAAAGTCGGAAAGACAGGGATGGGGCATTGGCTTGTCATGGTAGTTTACACGGCTCTGCAGCAGACTGAACATTATTACTAAGACTTGTTCAGTGAAGTCAGCATAAGTGAGAGTGAATGAGACAGATATGCAGGCTATATTATTTTAAGCATGTACTGAGTATGATTTTTTACAAAGTAAACAACCCTCTAAATGTATTGAAAGTACGTATCTGTGACTATATTTTAAAACTTGCCTTATTTAAATATTGTCTCTGGGGCTGGAGGACGAGGTGAGGGTGGACATTTGCCTAGCAGGCCTGTGGCCCTGAGCTCACTCAGGCACTGAGTCTATACGTGTTTTCTTAATGTCTATGACGGTACATATACATATGTTGTTCTGCTGTCATTTATTACCATGTGCTTGCTTGCTTTGAAGGAGTGGAGAAACTTGAAGCAGAAGAGAGACGAGAACTACCAGAAGGTGATGTGCTGCCTAGTGCACCGCTACTTGACATCCATGCGGCAGAAGATGCAGAGCACAGACCAGGCCACCGTGGAGAATCTCAATGAACTGCGCCAAGATCTGTCAAAATTCCGAAATGAAATAAGGGATTTGCTTGGCTTTCGGACTTCTAAATATGCTATGTTTTATCCAAGAAATTAATCGTTTTCTAAAATCTTGTAGAAATAATTTTCCATAACAAATCTGAAAGACTGTATTTGCATACCTTGCAATTAACTCAATAAGATATATATGGGCATAAACAATTACACAAAAGCCATTCTTTAAATATTTATAGCATAAATATATGTCATGTAAAATATGTATATAGAGTTAGTTTTTTAAAACCTGTCTGTGGCTTTTTGTAGAAGCAAAACAGTTTTGTTAGCATGCTCTTTTGTTTTCTTAGTTGGTCAGTGCTTAACTCCACCATGTTTAAGAGGGGCAGCTATCAGTGTACACATGGCCCACTCCATTTTATAAAATGAAGATCAGCAAATGCAGCTACCTTAACACACACTTGAAATGAAGAGCTCATGGTGTTGAAATCTCTTGTTTTAGGAGTTCACACAGAGTACAGTATATATAGTTTAGGAGTATAGTTTCATCTAAAATACCCTATTTTTTATTTTGTTAGAATGTTAAGCAACAGACAAACGTTTCTAATAAATATTTGAATTTAAGCCAGTCATGGTAACGCATGCCTTTAATGCCAGCACTTGGGAGGCAGAGGTAGGCAGATCTCTGAGTTCAAGGCTAGCCTGGTCTACAGAGTGAGTTCCAGGACAGCAAGGGCTACACAGAGAAATCCTGTCTTGGAAAAACAAAAAATTAATTTATTTATGTCTATCTAAATTCACCTTGGCATTTGTTGTGTAATATGTTTACTTTTACATGGTAATAATTTTAAAGTTTTAATTTTTTGACATAATGTTATTTTATATATAGTTCTCTATATTGACGTAGTTTATATGTTTAAGTATTTAAAGAAGTCTGTTAATTTTGAAAAATAGTAGCCATCTTTTACCCATAGAATATTTGTCCTCCTTATACATTTGCAGCGTTACTTCTCTAGGCGTTTGGTTAGTTTAGCTTTCCTTCTAATTCTTCAAGTTGGAGTAAAACTCATCATTACAAAGTGGAAGCTGCTTGTCTCCATGTGTGGCCGCGTGGGCTGGGTGGGGAGCACTGGGCCTGCAGAAAGCTGCTTTACTTCCAGCTCAAGCCTTGAGCTCCTCCTCAAAGGTCCTCCTCAGAGCCCACCACAGAGGCGGCCTCAGGCGTGCTACGTGAGATGTAAATCGTTGTTAATTCAACTTGAAAATAAAAAGAATATTTGACTGCTTCTCAGTGTTCATGGAAGGGCGTGGCTGAAGGTTCTCCCGGCTGTCACATGGACTTTCTTGCAGCATGTGTGGTGAGGAATTACTTCTCAACTGAGTGTCAGCTGGTGTGAGGCCAGAGTGCAGACAGCCCTGGTCAGTGAGCACCGCCTTCCCAGGGCCAGTGGAGGAGCCTAGTTTTAGGTTTCATTTTGCTTTTTACATTTGTTTTTAATGTTCAGGTTTAAGTGTTCCCTCTTTTGGGCAAATTCTTATAAAAATGTTTATTGTAAAGTTATATATTTTGTCTACAATGGGATTATGTGCTTCCAAGTTGGGATTTTACATCAGGATTTTTAGTCATTCTAAAAAAAAAATCTAATTATTAAAAAATTTATAGAGTACCCATGTGTGCATGAGTTACTATTGATGAGGTATATTTTGAATGACAGCATATTGTAAGAAAAAAGTGAATAAACGTTGGCATTAGATCATAAGATTGATAGAGCTTGAGCATTTTACTATTATTTGCTTTTTATTTTTTAATTACATTATTTTATGCAGGAGGGTGTTTTGCCTGCGTGTATATGTATGTACCATGTGTGTGCTTGGTACTCACAGAAGCCAGAAGGTGTTGGGACCCCTAGAACTGGAGACTCAGATAGTTGTAAGCTGCCATACAGCGGGTAATTTGGGCCAGGGAAGAGCCTCCAGAGCTCTTAACTCAAGAGCCATCTCGCTAGCCTCTCACTTACCTTTTAAGTCTGAGACACTTCAGGGATGGAAGGATAGCTCAGTGGGGAAATGTGTTACAGCAAGGCAAGCCTGATGACCTGAGTTCAATCCCTGGTACCCACAGGGCAGGAGAAGTCCTACTCCCACAGTTGTCCTGTGACATCCACGTGCATGCTGTGTCACACAGTATCTGCACTCACACACACACACAGGAAAAGGCTTAATTGAGATATAACGTAGATGCCATCTATAAAATGTAGTGTTTTTTTTTTAAACTTACGATCACAAAGGTTTACAATGCAAAACACCAACATCGGACACACAGCAATACTGCCCACATGTAGGAGCAATGCCGTTTAATTGTTAGATCTCCCCTATGATAGCATACTTTTAATTAGTATATCCACACAAAGATTAGTATGTGACCGTTCATGAAAAGGTTATTGTCCTAAACTGAAAGCAACTAAGATCCTTTTGACTAGTGACTGTATTTACATAATGTAAATATGTTTAGAAAGAAAAGGCTGTATCAGTCCAAGTTCAGGCAGAGAAGCAAAGCTGTAAAGCTGTTAGGATAGTTACAACCAGTGTGTGTGTGTGTGTGTGTGTGTGTGCACGCGCATTCCTGTGTTTGTATACAGTACACATCATGATTGTTAGATTGATGGTACTTTTGTCTTGCATCAAGTGTTAAAAGTCCCTGAAGTAGCAGCTAAGAAGGAAAGGCAGAAACAAAAGAGCAAAGATAAGCTAGCGGTCACAAAAATGGACTCAGATGAACTATATTTCCTGCGCTTCAGCCTTATGCTGCCATATCCTGTAGCAATACTGTTGCCCTGGCCCCCCTCCTTTGGAAGTGTGTTGGCAAACTTTGGCTCAGGAGTCAGAGGCTCTGAGAGGACCAAAGATGAATCAAGATGAATCAGCATACGTGAGTCAGAAAAGCCCTGGCAGAAAGGTAAGAAAAGCTGCTGTGTCACCAGATCTCACACAATAATTGGAAGCACACAGAGGATTTTGGGAAATGAAAGTCCTAGGCATGTTAACACATACAGACTGGAGATACCTGCAGTCACACAGATGAATCTTTAAAAGTGAAACAAGCTATTCACAAAGGATATAGGCAGCTCACTCGTGTTCAACACAATACAAGAAAAGAAAAAAAGACGTTAGAGACTGAAGTCAAATCATTGGTTCATAGGATCTGCAAAAGAAGATCACTTGCACAACTCAGAAAACTGTGCTTTTGTTAAAAATGGTGAATTTTAAGCTGGGCCTGGTGGCATAGACCAGTAATCCCAATGTTCAGAAAGATGAGGCAGGAGGATTTTAGGGTTCTAAGTCAACCTGGACAACCTGGTGAACTGTAGACTAGCCAGATCTGCATAATGAACCACTGCTTCGAACAGTGAAATTTAATGAAAGAATTATGCTTGTGTCAACCTGATGGGAATTATATATTGCTGTTAGGATTAAAAGAGCTAAGAACTTGAGAGGCAGAGGCAGGAAGATCTCTGAGGTCAAGAACAGCCTGGTCTAGAATGAGTTCCAGGGCTATACAGAGAAACCCTGTCTCAAACAAACAAAAACAAACAACACAGCAGTCATCTTAGAGTTTGCTACTACAAAAGAAGTAATCTGTGATGTATAGCCAGGAAAGACTGGCTACCTGGCATCTAACAGCAGTGCAATGATGAAGAGTATATAGATAATTGCCACTACATCATAATACTTTTCAAAATGAATTTTACTATTTAGCTTATCTGCTTTTTCACACAATCTAGAGTGGTCAATTTCTACATAAAACTAGGCTGACATTCTGATTGGAATTACATAAAATCTAGAGACTAATGGGATGAATTTTCAATTTAGCAATTGTCAGAAGCCACCTAGGAAAGGCTATGGCAAGAAAGTGAGTTTCCTGGAGATGGCCCACCATTTCCATGGCTGCGATGGGTGCACTCTGGAGAGGCACAGTCCCAGAGACTTTGTACCAGGATTGCTCTCACTGCTGATGTGCCTTTCCTGCCGTTATTACTTAGCCTAATGATGCCTAGACATTAGCCTGCCCTACTGGGCAAATTTCCTGCAGATCAACATGAAGATGAACTTTCATGAATTAATGCTAGATAATTTATAGCATTCTGGATTGTTTCAAATAATTTTAAGAAGAAAATTCAAGGAGATGGTCTTAGTTGTTTTGCCAGAAAGATGTAATAAAGGATCAAGGATAGAATGTGCCCCCTCCTCATAGAATAGAAAGTAAAGGCTGCATAATAAGGAATACAGTGAACTTGAGAGAATATTTGCAAGAGAAGAGAATAGACTTGGGACAGATCTGTGATCAAGGAAAAACATTCATTCTGGGTCAGGTCCAAGGATGAGGCCACAGGTGTGCACTATGATAAAGCAAGGTCATGTGAAACTGGTGCTTTGAACTTGTAATGAGCTTACAGAATGAAACACTGCTTTGAACTTTCTATGGATGTCCTTCTGTGACTCCCCTTTCATGTAACATTTTATCTGTGAGGTAATTTTATAGAGAGCTTTTGCCTAAGAAGGTATAAATTTCCAGAAAGAAGAAATAAAGTGTGGTATTTGGGACTCAGTCTCCATCCACTAAATGTATATCTGTGGCATTTGGATCTCAGCCCCATTATCTATCAATCTATTTATCAGTCTAGCTATCCATCTGTACATGCATACATACATGCATACATACATGTGTAGATATATGTATGTAAGTATGCATGAACACTTGTGGAATTGTTGAGCTAGGCGATTAGGCCTAACCAAAGTGTGTGGTGTCTGGGTGTGTCTATGCATGCTTAATTTCCCCCTTTCTTCCTCTCCTTTTCTCTCTGGCTCACAAAGTGTTAACAAACTCAGCCCTGGGCAGCAGGAGTACTTGAACCAGAAAGAAAATAAGCCTTTTCTCTTAAATCTGTGGCCCCTCTCCATCAGCAGGGAATCAAATGACCAAAACCCAGCAGTTTTTTGGCCACAGAATAGCAAAGAGTTGAAGACAGAAGAATTGCCAAAGGTAAAGCAGTTTTGGCCCTGTCACTGACTCCACACCCCTTTACTGCCTTCCTCCAGGAAAATGGATGCTGGGATAAGCCTCCCCCCCCCCACCCCACACACACCCCTGCAAGCAATGTCTTCCAGTCTGTTTATTTTATATTGTTATACATTATATGCATATTATCATATACATAGTACTTCTGTCCATTTATGCAGGTTCTCCTAGCAATATTCAGTATTTCCTAGTGCTGAAATCCAGTGGGATTACAATTTTATAATTGAAACAATTTTATTGCCTATGTGTTTGGCAATTGTCTCTATGTGGGGGCACTAAGCAGGGCCTCCTGCCCTCTTACAGTTCCAAAGACAAACCAAAGTTTGGTTCCACTCAAATTCACCCTGGGCCATCAGAGAGTTTATTAGGCTTACTGACAGAGCAACGGATGAATGTTTGCAGGCTGGACCGTGGTGACCTGAAAGCATCCTCAGCAGACATTCTTCACTCAGTGTGGATGATGACTCTCCCATCACTGCATAGATGGAATCCTGTCTCAGTCAGGGTTTCTATTCCTGCACAAACATCATGACCAAGAAGCAAGTTGGGGAGGAAAGGGTTTATTCAGCTTACACTTCCACGCAGCTGTTCATCACCAAAGGAAGTCAGGACAGGAACTCAAGCAGGTCAGGAAGCAGGAGCTGATGCAGAGGCCATGGAGAGATGTTACTTACTGGCTTGCTTCCCCCTGGCTTGCTCAGTCTGCTCTCTTATAGAACATAAGAATACCAGCCTAGAGATGGCACCACCCAAAGGGGCCCTCCCCGCTTGATCATTAATTGAGAAAATGCCCCACAGCTGGATCTCATGGAGGCACTTCCCCACCCGAAGCTCATTTCTCTGTGATAACTCCAGCCTGTGTCAGGAAACTAGCCAATACAAGTCCTTTCCTCTAAACTTTCCCAACCTATATACTCTAGTTCTTCCCAGAGACCGCTGAGGCCAAGAATAATTACGATGTAAACTGGTTGGGACTGTCTGGACTCTCACATGAGGGTCCAGTGACCCTCTCCAGCCCCTCCCATGAGGGACCGTTAACAATCAACAATCAATAAAATCAGTGTGTGTAACACTGTGCTGCTCTGACAGAGATCTGTACCTTGATCATAATTAGTAAGTAATATGTTCAATTTTTATTCAAATTATTTCCTGTAGATAAAAAGATAAAACTGGAAATGTTCATTGTTTCATCTCTAATGATTATATATATGTATAATCTTCTATATTACATATATATATATATATATGTATATATATATATATATATATATATATATATATATATATATATATATATATATATATATATATATATTCCTAGTCAGAGATTTGTTTGTTTATTTGGTTGGTTTTGGATTTTGGATTTTGGGGGGGGGGGTTGTTTGTTTTTTGTTTTTATTTTTTGTTTTTTGTTTTTTTTGAGACAGGGTTTCTCTGTGTGGCCCTGTCTATCCTAGAACTTGCTCTGTAGACCAGACTGGCAGACTGGCTTGGTCTCTGTTCAGACTCAGAAATCTGTCTGCCTCTGCTTCCCAAGTGCTGGAATTAAAGGTGCACAGCACAAAGCTTAACAATTCCTAATACTTTTAAATTATTGTTTTTTCTCAGTACTTTTCTAAAATACTAAATAATCTGAGATCATAAATCTTGAAAAGCAAACCAACCAGGCCTAATCCAGAAGTCAAGGCCTGGGGAAATGGCTCAGTTGGTAAAGTGCTTGCTTGCTATGTAAGCCTGAGGTCCCGAGTTCAATTCTCAGCACTTGCCCAGGGTCTCAGATGTAGAAATGCAAAAGACAGAGCCCCCGAGGCTTGCCAGCCAGCTAGCCTTGCTGAGTGGGGGAGGGCCTAGGACTTGGAAGATGGGTTGATGGGTACAGTGCACTATGAAATCAGGAAGACATGACCTCAGATCCCCGGCTCCCACATAAAACCAGACATGATAGTGTGAACCTGAACTCCAGCTCTAGGAGGTTGAAAATGAACCCTAGAGTCCACTGGCCGGCCAGACCAGCTAAAGTGACAGTCTAGGCACAGTGAGAGTGATTCAGAAAACATAGTGGAGAGTGATGAAAGGAAGAAACTGTATGTGATAAAGAAAAGACACACACACACACACACACACACACATATATATATATGTGTGTGTGTGTGTGTGTGTATGATATATATATATTCAATTGAAGAATACACCCCTTTCTCCACATCCTCGCCAACACCTGCTGTCTCCTAAGTTTTTAATCTTAGTCGTTCTGACTGGTGTAAGGTGAAATCTCAGGGTTGTTTTGATTTGCATTTCCCTAATGACTAATGATGTTGAGCATTTTTTAAGATGCTTCTCAGCCATCCGAAGTTCTTTGGGTGAAAATTCTTTGTTTAGCTCTGTACCCCATTTAAATAGGGTTATTTGGTTTTCTGGGGTCTAACTTCTTGAGTTCTTTGTATATATTGAATATTAGCCTTCTGTCGGATGTAGGGTTGGTGAAGATCTTTTCCCAATTTGTTGGTTGCCGATTTGTCCTTTTGATGGTGTCCTTTGCCTTACAGAAACTTTGTAATTTTATGAGGTTCCATTTGTCAATTCTTTTTCTTTCTTTCTTTCTTTCTTTTTTTTTTTTTTGGTTTGTCAATTCTTGATCTTAGAGCATAAGCTATTGGTGTGCAAATTGGTACAACCACTCTGGAAATCAGTCTGGTGGTTCCTCAGAAAACTGGGCACATCACTTCCGGAGGACCCTGCTATACCACTCCTGGGCATATACCCAGAGGATTCCCCAGCATGTAATAAGGATACGTTCTCCACTATGTTCATAGCAGCCCTATTTATAATAGCCAGAAGCTAGAAAGAACCCAGGTATCCCTCACGGAGGAATGGATACAAAAAATGTGGTATATATACACAACAGAGTACTATTCAGCCATTAGAAACAATGAATTCATGAAATTCTTAGACAAATGGATGGAGCTGGAGAACATCATACTAAGTGAGGTAACCCAAGTTACCTCAAAAGATCAATCATGGTATGCACGCACTAATAAGTGGATATTAGCCTAGAAACTTGGAATAACCAAAACATAATCCACACATCAAATGATGCCCAAGAAGAACGGAGGAGTGGCCCCTGGTTATGGAAAGACTCAGTGCAACAGTATAGGGCAAAACCAGAACAGAGAAGTGGGAGGGGTGGATGGGGGAACAGGAGGAGGGAATGGGGCTTATGGGACTTTCGGGGAGTAGGAAGCCAGAAAAGGGGAAATCATTTGAAATGTAAATAAAAATATATCAGAAAAAAAAGAAGAATAAACTCAGTGTCAACAACATACATATGCAAACATGAACTTATACACAAAGAGAAAATTCACAGTAAGACAACATCAGGGATAATGGTCTCTCACTGGTAAGTCACCATTCACTTTCGGCCGTCGTACCTGCCCTCCGTAGGTAAGCATACTGTATATAAAAGCCATTCTTAGAAGACTTTCTCTTTCACTTGATAATTTCACATTATTTCCTTTATTCTCCTGTTTTTATTTGCATTTGAAGATGAACACGAGCTACACCACACAAAACTTGGGGACTGGTTTACATTCTATTGGTATGCTTTAAAGTTTTTAGGAGACGTGGTTTCTGATGCATATTATAGGAACACAAGAAGTAAAATAGCAGGCTTATTTATACATGAGGTAAACATGCCTTTTAAAGTGTCCTAGGCAAGCAAAGTCATGGCAAGCTCCATTCTCCTCATCCTTCAGTCAGTTCATTCTCTGCTGTCTCCCATGAGGAGTGCTATTTTTTTTAAATTTTTTTTATTCGATATAATTTATTTACATTTCAAATGATTCCCCCTTTTCTAGTCCCCCACTCCCTGAAAGTCCCGTAAGCCCCCTTCTCTCCCCCTGTCCTCCCACCCCTTCCCACTTCCCCGTTCTGGTTTTGTCGAATACTGCTTCACTGAGTCTTTCCAGAACCAGGGGCCACTCCTCCTTTCTTCTTGTACCTCATTTGATGTGTGGATTATGTTTTGGGTATTCCAGTTTTCTAGGTTAATATCCACTTATTAGTGAGTGCATACCATGATTCAGCTTTTGAGTCTGGGTTACCTCACTTAGTATGATGTTCTCTAGTTCCATCCATTTGCCTAAGAATTTCATGAATTCATTGTTTCTAATGGCTGAATAGTACTCCATTGTGTAGATATACCACATTTTTTGCATCCACTCTTCTGTTGAGGGATACCTGGGTTCTTTCCAGCATCTGGCAATTATAAATAGGACTGCTATGAACATAGTAGAGCATGTATCCTTATTACATGGTGGGGAATCCTCTGGGTATATGCCCAGGAGTGGTATAGCAGGATCTTCTGGAAGTGAGGTGCCCAGTTTTCGGAGGAACCGCCAGACTGATTTCCAGAGTGGTTGTACCAATTTGCAACCCCACCAGCAGTGGAGGAGTGTTCCTCTTTCTCCACACCCTCTCCAACACCTGCTGTCTCCTGAATTTTTAATCTTACCATTCTGACTGATGTAAGATGAAATCTCAGGGTTGTTTTGATTTGCATTTCCCTAATGACTAATGAAGTTGAGCATTTTTTAAGATGCTTCTCCGCCATCCGAAGTTCTTCAGGTGAGAATTCTTTGTTTAACTCTGTACCCCATTTTTTAATAGGGTTGTTTGGTTTTCTGGAGTCTAACTTCTTGAGTTCTTCATATATATTGGATATTAGCCCTCTATCTGATGTAGGATTGGTGAAGATCTTTTCCCAAGTTGTTGGTTTGCCGATTTGTCCTCTTGATGGTGTCCTTTGCCTTACAGAAAGTTTGTAATTTTATGAGGTCCCATTTGTCAATTCTTGCTCTTAGAGCATACGCTATTGGTGTTCTGTTCAGAAACTTTCTCCCTGTACTGATGTCCTCAAGGGTCTTCCCCAGTTTCTTTTCTATTAGCTTCAGAGTGTCTGGCTTTATGTGGAGGTCCTTGATCCATTTGGATTTGAGCTTAGTACAAGGAGACAAGGATGGATCAATTCGCATTCTTCTGCATGCTGACCTCCAGTTGAACCAGCACCATTTGTTGAAAAGGCTATCTTTTTTCCATTGGATGTTTTCAGCCTCTTGTCGAGGATCAAGTGGCCATAGGTGTGTGGGTTCATTTCTGGATCTTCAATCCTGTTCCATTGATCTGCCTGCCTGTCACTGTACCAATACCATGCAGTTTTTAACACTATTGCTCTGTAGTGTTGCTTGAGGTCAGGGATACTGATTCCCCCAGATTTTCTTTTGTTGCTGAGAATAGTTTTAGCTATCCTGGGTTTTTTGTTGTTCCAGATGAATTTGATAATTGCTCTTTCTAACTCTGTGAAGAATTGAGTTGGGATTTTGATGGGTATTGCATTGAATCTGTATATTGCTTTTGGCAAAATGGCCATTTTAACTATATTGATTCTACCGATCCATGAGCATGGGAGGTTTTCCCATTTTTTGAGGTCTTCTTCCATTTCCTTCTTCAGAGTCTTGAAGTTCTTGTCATACAGGTCTTTCACATGTTTGATAAGAGTCACCCCAAGATACTTTATACTGTTTGTGGCTATTGGGAAGGGTGTCATTTCCCCAATTTCTTTCTCAGCCTGCTTATCCTTTGAGTATAGGAAGGCCACTGATTTGCTTGTGTTGATTTTATAACCTGCCACTTTGCTGAAGTTGTTTATCAGCTGTAGGAGCTCTCTAGTGGAGTTCTTTGGGTCACTTAGGTAGACTATCATGTCGTCTGCAAATAATGATAGTTTGACTTCTTCCTTTCCAATTTGTATCCCTTTGACCTCCTTATGTTGTCGAATTGCCCGAGCTAGTACCTCAAGTACAATATTGAAAAGATAAGGAGAAAGGGGGCAGCCTTGTCTGGTCCCTGATTTCAGTGGGATTGCTTCAAGTTTCTCTCCATTTAGTTTGATGCTGGCTACCGGTTTGCTGTATATTGCTTTTACTATGTTTAGGTATGGGCCTTGAATTCCTGTTCTCTCCAAGACTTTAAGCATGAAAGGATGCTGAATTTTGTCAAATGCTTTTTCAGCATCCAATGAAATGACCATGTGGTTTTGTTCTTTGAGTTTGTTTATGTAGTGGAGGCTGAAAACATCCAATGGAAAAAAGATAGCCTTTTCAACAAATGGTGCTGGTTCAACTGGAAGTCAGCATGCAGAAGAATGCGAATAGATCTATGCGCCAAATGCAAGGGCACCCTCATTCGTAAAAGAAACTTTACTAAAGCTCAAAGCACACATTACACCTAACACAATAATTGTGGGGGACTTCAACACTCCACTTTCCTCAATGGACCGATCGGGAAAACAGAAACTAAACAGGGACACAGTAAAACTAATTGAAGCTTTGGACCAATTGGATTTGACTGATATTTATAGAACATTTCACCCTAAAGCAAAAGAATATACCTTTTTCTCAGCACCTCATGGTACCTTCTCCAAAATCGACCATATAATTGGACACAAGGCAGACCTCAACAAATATAAAAAGATCGAACTAATCCCATGCCTCCTATCAGATCACTATGGAGTAAAAGTGATCTTCAATAGCAACAAAAACAACAGAAAACCCACATACACGTGGAAACTGAACAATATTCTACTCAATGATACCTTGGTCAAGGAAGAAATAAAGAAAGAAATTAAAGACTTTTTAGAACACAATGAAAATGAAAACACAACATACCCAAATCTATGGGACACAATGAAAGCAGTGCTAAGAGGAAAACTCATAGCCCTGAGTGCCTCCAAAAAGAAAATGGAGAGAGCATACATTACCAGCTTAATGACACACCTGAAAGCCCTGGAACAAAAAGAAGCTATTTCACCCAGGAGGAGTAGAAGGCAGGAAATCATCAAACTCAGGGCCGAAATCAATCAAGTAGAAACAAAGAGAACCATACAAAAAATCAACAAAACCAGGAGCTGGTTCTTTGAGAAAATCAACAAGATAGATAAACCCTTAGCCAGACTGACCAAAGGGCACAGAGAAAGTATCCAAATTAACAAACTTAGAAATGAAAAGGGAGATATAACAACGGAAACTGAGGAAATCCAAAAAAAATCATCAGATCCTACTACAAGAGACTGTACTCAACACAACTGGAGAATCTGGAGGAAATGAACAATTTCCTTGACAGATACCAAATACCAAAATTAAATCAGGACCAACTAGACCATCTAAACAGTCCCATAATGCCTAAAGAAATAGAAGGAGTCATAGAAAGTCTTCCAACCAAAAAAGCACAGGACCAGATGGTTTCAGTGCAGAATTCTATCAGACCTTCAAAGAAGAGTTAACACCAATACTCTTCAAACTACTCCACAAAATAGAAACAGAAGGAACACTACCCAATTCCTTCTACGAAGCCACAATTACGCTGATACCAAAGCCACACAAAGATCCAACAAAGAAAGAGAACTTCAGACCAATTTCCCTTATGAACATCGATGCAAAAATACTCAATAAAATTCTTGCCAACCGAATCCAAGAACACATCAAAACGATCATCCACCATGATCAAGTAGGCTTTATCCCGGGAATGCAGGGTTGGTTCAATATACGGAAATCCATCAATGAGGAGTGCTATTTAAGGGGTCCGTGGTTCAGCAGGCAAAAGCACTCGCTGGTCTGATGATTCAAGTTCAGAAACCCAGAATCCACATAAAAACTGGACCCAGGCACAGTGGCATGTGTCTGTCATCCCATCATTTCCACGATAAAACGGGAGAGGGGGAGGACGGGACTGCCCTGGGAGCTTGTTCAGGCTGGCTCGCCGCAGTGACAGAAGAGAGACCCTCCTTCAGGTACTTTTATCCAGTTTTTAGCCTGTGCTAGACCCTGCATGCCTCAATAATGATGTGCCAGGCAGACAGCCTTCTGTGATCAGTGGGGCAGCTGGGACGGAAGTCTTCCTGCCACCATTTGCACCAGGGAGCTGGGAGACTCCACTGTCTTCTGTGCATAGCCCACCAGGAGGGAGAGATCTCCCAACAGGGCTTTCACTTCTGAGCACCGAGGAGTAAGGACACAGGCTTACAGGCCCACAGGAGGAACAAACTCCAGCCAGAGACAAGAATACCAACTAGCACCAGATGGTGAAAGGCAAGCACAAGAACCCTTCCAACAGAAACCAAGGCCACATGGCAACATCAGAACCCAGTTCTCCCACCACAGCAAGTCCCAGATACCCCAACACACTGGAATAGCAAGAGTTGGATTTAAAATCATATCTCATGATGCTGATAGAGGACCTCAAGAAAGACTTAATTAACTCCCTTAAAGAAATATAGGAGAACATTGGTCAACAGGTAAAAGCCCTTAAAGAGGAAACACAAAAATCCCTTAAAGAATGAACAAAACCATCTAGGATCTAAAAGTGGAAGTAGAAACAATAAAGAAATCACAAAATGAGACATCTCTGGAAATAACCTTGGAAAGAACTCAGGAGTCATAGATGCAAGCATCAACCACAGAATACAAGAGAGAGAAGAAAGAACCTCAGGTGCTGAAGATGCCATAGAAAACATTGACTCAACAGTCAAAGAAAATGCAAAATGCAGAAAGTTGGTAATCCAAAACATCCAGGAACTCCAGGACACAACGAGAAGACCAAGAGCTAAGGATTACAGGTACAGACAAAAGCGAGGATTTACATCTTAAAGGCCCAGTAAATATCTTCAACAAAATCGTAGAAGAAAACTTCCTTAACCTAGAGAAAGAGATGCCCATGAACATACAAGAAGCCTTCAGAACTCCAAACAGACTGGACCAGAACAGAAAGTCCACCCGGCACACAATAATCAAAACACCAAATTCACTAAACAAAGAAAGAATATTAAAAGCAGTAAGTGGAAAAAGACAAGTAACTTATAAAGGCAGACCTATCAGAATCACAGCAGACTTCTCACCAGGGATGATGAAAGCTAGAAGATCCTTGGCAGACCTCATACAGACTCTAAGAGAACACAAATGCCAGCTCAGGCTACTATACCCAGCAAAACTCTCAATCATCATAGATGGAGAAACCAAGATATTCCATGATAAAACCAAATTTACACAATATCTGTCTACAAATCCAGCCCTACAAAGGATAATTGATGGAAAATGCCAACACAAGGAGGAAACTATACCCTAGAAAAGCAAGAAAGTAATCTTCTTACAACAAACCCAAAAGAAGATACCCACACAAACATAAAAATAACATAAAAAATAACAGGAAGCAACAACCACTATTCCCCAATATCTCTTAACAACAATGGACTCAACTCCCCAATAAAAAGACATAGACTAACAAAATATTTCTCATGTAAATCTTCAATTTTATCAGAAAATCTTTGTAATTCCCCTTTAAATTAATTTAGTAATGTTTTTTATGTCTACTATTTTATCTGCATTATTTTTCATGACAATCTTATATTTTAATGTCTTCCTATATATTTCCTCTATTTTATCAGAAATGTTTTCAATGTAAATCTTTGATTTTATCACAAATGTTTCTAATTCCACCTTCAATTAATTTAGAGTTTTTATATCTACCATTTTTTATGTAAAATTTTCCATAAAATAGTCAATTTTAACATGTTTGTCTATATATTTCTTGAATTGTACCAGAAATATTTTCCGTGTAAATCTTCAATTTTAACTGAAAATATTTATAATTCTGCCTTCAATCAACTTAGAATTATCTTTATGCCTATAATTTTACCTCTATAATTTCCATGATAATCTTTAATTTTAACATGTTTTCTATATATTTCTTCAATTTTATCAGAAATATTTTCCATGTAAATCTTCAAGTTTATCAGAAAATGTTTATAATTCCACTTTCAATCAATTTAGGAATACTTTTATACCTACCATTATTATATCTATATAAAATTTTCCATGATAATCTTCAATTCAAACATATTTTTACATTTTTCTACAATTTTATCAGAAATATTGTTCAAGTAAATCTTCAACTCTATCATAAAATGTTTTTATCCCATATTTCAATTAATTTAGCAATGCTTCACATGTCTACCACTTTATTCTTTAATTTTCCACGAAAATTGCCAATTTTAACGTGTTTATCTGAAATATTTTCCATGTAAATCTTTAATTTTATCATAAAGTGTTTATACTTCCCTTTACTTCCCTTTTCAATAAATAAAAAATTTAAAAAAATGATGTGGCAGGCAAGCGCTAACAATGGTAAAACTATTATTATTATTATTAATAATTATTATTATTAACAGGGCGTTACCTTGGTCGCTTACTGCAGTGGGTAGTGATTAATGCAGAGACGCATTACTGTTTAAAGTGCTGAGTCCGAGCAGGTGTGCACGATCAGCCCTAAGTGAGACTTCTGTATCAATCCCCAACTGCCCCGTTCCCCACCCCCGCCGCCCGTGTACAGGCTCAGAGAATACCGAGGCAAAGGGGGCAGAAAGAATGGAAGAGTCTAAGGGTGGGGAAGCGTGCTGGAAATGCAGCCCTCTGCACGTGGCTGTTCACGCGTGAGCTCAGAGCAGTTGTGGGTCCATACAGGACAGTTGACAAATTCCAGCAAGGAGTGGGAGGGGCTCCGGAGGCCCCGCCCTACCGGAAGAACCTGTGGGAACTGATGGCTACTGGAGGAAAAAGCCTGAGAAACTTTTTGTGAGGCTGCAGCCACTGGTACAGCCCCTCAACCCGCTGCCACCCCAGTAGATGGCACCATGACCATGAGCCTACAGGCAGCAGTAATTAGACTCCGTATGACGGTCTTAGATGTGTCGGTATTCTTTACACCCACATGCTGCGGGTGAAAAGGTAGCTTTGACAGAAGATGAGCCAGTGAGGTGGTTTGAATGAGAACAGGCCCCGTAGGCTCATATATTTGAATATTTAGGAAGGATTAGGACCATAAAGGATCTCAGAAAGCATTCTATTTGTCTTTCTCATTCTACATCACAGTTCTTCTAGAGATATTCTGTGCACAAGAACCAAGTATTCTCCCTCCTCACCTGGGAGGCTCTTTCCTGCATCGCATAACCACTGACCTTAGTTTTCAGATGTGTCAGATGTATAAAGTCTCAGCTTGTAAGTTGTCCTAATTGGTTTCTGTTCTTAAAAGCTCCGTCTCTGACCTCTGATTGAGTCTCACTGCCGTAGACATCTTTGAAGCAAAAGACAATATTTCTAGTTTTTATTTCACCAAACGTTAGCCTTTTAAAGCTACTTTCTTTTTAAGAGGGAAAACAAGTGACAAAAGAAAAAAATCAAGCATTTTAATTATAACATTAAAAACGCCTTGGTAAAAATGTCTGCACGTGATCTCAGCCCAAAAGATAGTCAAAGGATACATTTCTCTATGTGTTCCACGTTCTAAACTCCTCCGAGAACAAGTTGTCTTGCTACCTATAAATACTTCCATGCTTACACAGTCACAGGTTCCCCCAGCCAGCCATGGTAACACGTGTGTACAAGCTCTGTGCCAGGAGGCTCAGCAAGAGGATCTGGAGCGAGCTAAGCTACAAAAGCAAGTTGCAGGCCAGCTTGCATAGTCAGACCCTGTGTTGAAACAGGGCAAACGGCTGAGTGTGCTTGGTACTTGTGGTGGCTTGAATATGCTTGGTCCAGGGAGTGGCACTATTTGGAGGTGTGGCCTTGTTGGAGGAAGTGTGTCACTGTGGGCATGGGCTTTAAGACCCTTGTCCTGAGACAGGCGGTGGTGGCGCATACCTTTAATCCCAGCACTCTGGGAGGCAGAGGCAGGCAGATTTGTGAGTTCGAGGCCAGCCTGGTCTACAGAGTGAGTTCCAGGACAGCCAGGGCTACACAGAGAAACCCTGTCTCAAAATAAATAAATAAATAAATAAATAAAAAATAAAAAAAATAAAAAAACCAAATCCAAAAGACAAGACAAAACAAAAACCAAAAAGACCCTTGTTCTGGCTGCCTGGAAGCTGGTTTTCTTTTGTTTGCCTTTAGAACAAGATGGTGAACTCTTGGCTTCTGCCCCATGCCTGCCTGGGTGCTGCCATGCTCCTGCCTTGATGATAATGGACTGAACCTCTGAACCTGTAAGCCAGCCCCAATTAAATGTTATAAGAGTTGCTGGTTATAAATGTTATAAGAGTCCTGGTGTCTGTTCATAACAGTAAAACCCTAACTAAGACAGTACTTAATTCAAGACCTTTAATGATAAAATAGAATATATTCAACATTTTGTCCTAAAGGTAGAGCCTATTTTTATATCTAAGATGAACATGCAAAATTCTTATTTTCAGTTATATTTTATTGTTTAGCTGAGATGTGAGTGCACATGTGTGTTTGTGTGTGACAGGCAGGCTGAGCTCAGAGGCCAGTTTTCAGAAGTCAGTTCTCTCCGCTATGTGAGTTTTAGGGGTCAAACTCGTGGTTCATTTGGTGGTGTCTTTACCTGCTGAACCATCTCACCATCTTGTCATTTACCTGAAAGTTTATTCAACTGACCTTTTTCTTTGGATAACATATCACCTTTGCATTATAGTCATCTTATTTTTCCTTGACAAATTTTGCATTA